>NC_053450.1:100778371-101078371 GCF_015227805.2 Hirundo rustica
TCATCTTGCTATTTTACTCCTAAAAACTGATATTCCTAGGCAGGTCCCTTGACTCTGCTTTATGGCAAAATCAACCTCCAGGAGGATGTGGATTATCTTTTTTTTTTTTTTTTTTTTTTTTTTTTTTTTTTTTTTTTTACCTTTTTTTTTTTTTTTTTTTTTTCCCAAAAAACCTCTCTGCTGTGTTGTGCCACACAATAATGGCATCAACATGTTTCAAGTGTTCTGGAGTTCCATCCTCTTCAAGCTCAATCTAGATCTGTCCATAGCAAATAATGGGCTTGTGCTTCCAGTCCTGGGGCCATCAGTTCCAGGAGTATGGGACACTCCTCCAGGTAAAAACAAACTGCGGCCTGCACTGTCTTGACAAAGGAATGGAGAAAACCGCATTAGCAATATACATAGAGGCACTATTTTTCTGCCTTGGACTCCAGATTATCCTCAAGTTCCAACATATCTATCACAGCAGCTCTCAGTGGTAGTGCGACTTTTTTTCAGGATACAGTAGTCCACTGTCAGTCTCCACTGGACTTATGCACTGGTCATATGGGGTTATTAAAGGGTAAGTGAATCTTGATGACCACTCCCTGACTCTCCAGTTCATGAATCGTCTCATGGATGAGGGTCACAGAGACCCGGTTGGTGCAGTATTGTTGATGATGCACTGCTGTGGGTGTGATCAGTACCTGTTGTTCTTCTACCCTCAGCAGTCCCACAGCAGAAGGGTCATTTGAGAGACCAGGCAAGGTGTTCAGCTGTCTAATTTCCTCTGTCTCCACAGCAGCTATCCCAAAAACCTAACAATGCCCTTCTTGGGTCCTTGAAATACCCTCTCCTGAGCTAATCTATGCCAAAGACAGACAAAGCCTCTGGACCAGTCAGAAGTTGGGTGTTTCTGCATTTTGTTCCCAGGCAGGCTCACTATAACTTCCAGTTACACTCTTCTGTTGGGATCTCCCTGTCACTCCAGAAACAGAAATAGATTTTGCCCCTACAGATCTTGATGGCATCAGGGTATATTGTGTGTCAGTGTCAACTAAAGCCTTATACTCTTGCAGGTCTGATCCACAAGGCCATCAGATCCACACAGTCTAGTAGATTGGGTTGTCACTTTCATCCTGCTGGAGGCAGAGCCCTTCTAGTTCTAGTCATAGTAGATATTGTTCATGTCTTGTAAGATGTTGTTGGGGAGGATGAAGCCAGAAAGCCTTATAAATATGATTGCTTAGATAATGAGAATGTGAAACCTGTAAGTGATATAGAATTGAAAGTAAGTTTTGATGTTTGAGATGTCCTAGCTACTGGATGCCTGGGAAAACAACCCCCAATGTATGATTTATCCCACACATGTAACCCTCCCCTGAAGTATCAAGTATCTGTAAGCCCATTGGCACAAGCCCTCTTCCAGCCCACCTTGAGACCCCTTATCAGGGGAATGCAAGGGTGGGCCGTCCTCTTTTGCTCCTCTCTCTTTGCCCTCTCCTCTTGCCTCTTTGCTATCTGCTCTTGGAATTTCCTCTCCTTATCTCTTCCTTCCCCCACATTCCTAGGCCTTGCCACAAGCTGTGCCTGGCGGCTCCGAGCAAGGCCTCACGTCCCTTACAATAAACCTCATCTTCTAAAACCCAACTTCAGAAATCTCTTGGCTACATTCATCCACACCATCCTGGAGTCCACAGCAGCAGCAGGAGGAGGTATTTCTACAGGATGTCCTTTCAAGAGGATATCATAAGTAACATTCCATTCCATTGTGTCTGACAACTTGCCCACTGGAAACTGGCCATTCATCCTTGAAGAATTTCCTGTGGTGGTTGTCCTTCCTCTCAACTCACACAACTGTGCTGCTAGGACAGAGGTGGATTTTCTATCCCATTTCCTCATGTATTTTCTGTGGTCAAGTAAAATTGCATGTTATCTCATGGTGGGCGCCCTTTCTCTCAAGCCAGTAAGTGCATGCTTCCAATAGCAGAGACTGTGGACCATACTGGAGGGGCATAGGACATGCCCTCTTGAACGTGCTTGAATCTTTTTTAGTCTGTCCAAAATCAGGAAGGAAAAAAATAATTTCATATTGCCATAGTAGGGTAGTCACCTGAAGATGTAGAGATGGATCACTGATATGAAGCCCTCTGCTATCTTTCTTTCATTGACATTAATGCTAACAAGTTGGTGTACAACAATGGTGTGCTGCATACAGATTTCTGCCAC
Source organism: Hirundo rustica (assembly GCF_015227805.2). Classification (NCBI taxonomy): domain Eukaryota; kingdom Metazoa; phylum Chordata; class Aves; order Passeriformes; family Hirundinidae; genus Hirundo; species Hirundo rustica. The sequence goes on from NC_053450.1 coordinate 100,780,580, forward strand.
ATGGATTGTGTAAGCTGGACCTGATCTGAGTTTACAAGGGACTGCTTGCTATTTGATTCTTCATAGGTTACCACTAGCACAGCTAATTCTCTCAGGTACTGGATACATTTCTCCACAGCTTTCCCCTGTTTGACCACTCTACTAGAACATACTTGTGAGAATTAATACCTTTCTCTCACACTTGATCAGAGTTGCTCCAGAGGCTAAGAGTTTCTGTCCTCTTCCCAATCCCTTTGTCAATGCCCACACGCTGGGACAGGGATCCCAGTTGTGTGGTTTCACTACCAGGATTAGGTACCACAACCTTGTGAACAGACCAAGCAACACTGTGACCGGTGGCTCCATACATAGTAAAACTAATGCTTAGATCAAATTTGTTTCCAACACTCTGTAGCCACATCTGTTATCTCAACTCTTTGAGTCCCACAGTGGGTGCCAAACTAGGGTGTTTTGGTTTAGGAATGGTATTCTTCAATTCAGTGCTCCCACCAAAAATCTCCAAACCATGTTCCATTCCCTCCTCTCTTCTCCTTTCCTGCCTCCTCTCCCTTCAGTGGGCTGGAGAGGACAGTTGGAGGCACAAAAGGTAAAGATTAGCAATTGAAATAACAATAATCTACTGGAAACAGCAGTAAGATAAGAAAGTTCAAGGGTGAGAAAGTGTTTCAGATGCAAATGCTCACCAAACACCACCCCAACCATGAAACAGCCCTTCCCCCATCCCTGGAAAACAAAGCTGATGGAATAGAATAACCTCCATGTTCTAGCCATGCCACCTCCTGGCTACTGCAAAAATTAACCCTGTCCTGGCCAGAACTAGGACATCAATTTGTGAGAAGTGTGTGTGTTTTTCTTCTAATATCAGGTAGGGATGTACTCATTCATCTAGTACTGAATAACTTCAAGGAAGACAAATCTATGTATCATGCTAAGCTTAATGGTTTTCCTGAAGAGGAAATTAATATTTGGAACTAGAATATGGGTTTTATGTAGGTTCATCTAAAATTGTTGTTATTCTTCTTACAAAACTAAAGTAAAATTTGTTGGCTGGAATTAAAATCCTCTTTTAAATATATTAAAGAATAGTTTTTTCTTCATTACATGTGTAAAAAGAAATCAAAACTAGGAGGCTTTGTGGTCTCACATCTTAATGTGAGGTAATCTTAATTCCTTCACAAGTCTTTGGCAGTCATGTATTATAACACATCTAGTATTAAGCTAGAAAATAACAAATATGCACAGATTTTCCCCTAAAATTCATGTTAAAATCATCCTACTTGTATGAGCCTCCTGTGTGGCAAGAGAGAATCAGTTGCAGGTATGAGCTATCTGCTTCCACCCAGTAAAATTATTCTTGGTTTAAAAAACAATCTGAAGAATTAATTTCAAAGCAAATTTTTGCAATATCTTTGTTAAAAAAAAAAAAAAATACTGCAGTGACTTTAAAAACAGATACCATTATTTTAAATTGTCAGAACTTTTAAAGGATTGTCATATTTTTCCCTTTTCCATTTAGATTTACTCTAGAAGATGAAGTTATTGGACTTTGCAGGGAAAATAAGCACTTAAGTGCTAGCACAGCTTAGGTTAGTAATTCATACTGGTGAAAGTATTCATACTCCTTAAGTGATGTCTGCTTTTACTTTTTCTTCTTTTTTTTAAATTAATTATTTAGATGCTTTTTATTAATCACTTGAGAATCTTGTAACCATCACACGATCTCAATGATTTGTCTAGATTTATGGATCTGTCAACAAGTGGCCCACTATGAACTATAATTTTGATCAGTTCACTTCTTTTAAAGTAAGGGCAAAGTAAGACTTTTTCACATCCATCATAACAATGTAAGTAGAGTTCTATAAAGTACGGCTACACAAACATGGTTTTATGGTTCTAGAGCTAAGTAGAGTGACATATATTCCATATTTTCTTCATTTGAAAGACATATTAGCTTCCCAAATCAGAATTTCTTCTATGTAGATAATATTTATATCTATAGGGAATGTATCAGACACTAGCTTCCTGAGAGGCATAATAGTCAGTTCTAATGGTTCCAGAGGAGGAAGCTTCATACCATTTAGCAGATTCTTAAAAACATCAGAGAAAAGGAACATAACTGTGTTAATATTTTCCTACTTCCTTACCCAATCCTACGCATTCCCTCTAAACCGCAGAAAAGAAAACTTTCCTAGCTTTACCTGTCTGAAGAACTCCTCTAGCAGACACATGGTCCAGCGATGATGGAGATCCCAGGTCTTGGCTGGATGACTGATATCTGCTGTATGTAATAACAGTGATAAGGCTTTTGGCTTGTCAATTCTGAAAACACAAAGGATCAAAAAAATGAATTGCCTGCTCTTGCAGGGAAAAAAAAACAAACAAAAACCCTCTTACCTACAGGAAAATAAGTTAATTAGAATCTTTGACCAGGATATTTGTGAAGTGGTTTCTCTGAACATAAAATCAGACAACTCTGAACAACTGTCTTATTTCTCCAACAACATGATTCCTGTTTTAAAAGAGATACTAAGAAATAAAATAATAATAATTAAAAAAAAAAAAATTTGCTCAGCCTTGCTCAACAACTTCCCAGGCTTGTTTGTCCACACTAGCAGCCTTGAAGAGCTGCTCTGTTCCCCATTTCATTGGTGCTGTATTTTATGCAGCTTAGAAGAGAAGATGGTCCCTATCATCCCATTGTAATGAACAGTGGGGTCTCTAGGGCTCTGACAAGTCTACAAAATAACTGATAGAAAACTTGTGTGAGTACAGAAGGGAATCTAGATTTCACAGAAAAGAATGCTGGTGATTTCTTACAACCATAACCTAAGAGGCTAGCCCAAGAACCCAGTAAATAATGCTTTCTTGGCATGGGTGTTCTCATTTTTTAAATTCTGCTTTTTGGCTATCCAAAATGGTTGAAAGAGTTGTAGCTTCTGAGGGGATCAGGTGGCTAGCCACACCCTGCTCTGATACAGTGTAATTCTGATACAGGTATAATTCTGATACAGGTATAATTCTGGGAGGGTCTGGACATAACTGTGTCCAGGGTGAAAAACTGACACCACTCAGAGCAATCTAGAATGATTTTTTTGGGGAAGAGCTGTGGATAAAATATTTCAGCTCCCAGTGGCATACTGGGAAGAAGAAAAGGCTTCCCCCATACTGCTTCATCTGTTATTTTCCAGTCCTTCCCTCAGTGGATCTCAAGTTTTCATCTGCTCTCTGGTTATGAAGCATGCCCCTTTCCAGGAGTGACAGCTGATACCATCTTCATAAGGACAAAAATTCTAGTTTTGTTCTGCAGGTCTTATAACCTTAAGCCATACTCAGTTATAGAGGTCACTTGAATGAATCACGTCCTTGATGTTATCCACCAGGGAAATGCCCAGTGAGCCTGGTCCCAACAATGGTGACATATGAAAGCTTTGGGCTACCACCACAGAATATAGATGTGCATATCAGCATGTGCTCATCCCTCCCTAAGCGAATTACTTCAAAATTCAACAGCAGAAAGAAAATTGTAGCTATCAAAGAAAGAGAGGGCCTCTGGAGAGGTACTTTTGAAGTTAAATGCATTGGCAAAAGCACCAGCTGAAATGCAGCCTCCTCACTGCACTGTGTTTTGAAGTGACTCACCCTTCTGGTTGCTGCAAAGCATTCTTCATAGCTTTGATTTGCTGGAAGTGACAGGACATATCAGTAGCCAACACCGTCTCAATGACTAGAGCTCTAAATTCCCTTTTGGACAGCATCACAATGAGAGCAGCAGGGAAAGAAAAGAACAAAAACCAGCATCAGGTAATGCTCCAGTTTCTTTTGTTATCTGCAAGTTATTGACAGCAATGCCTTTGTATTTAACTCTTTACTCCTCTTTCAGGGATGGGGCAGAGGATGAAGGATTTTCGGCACAAACACAGAAATGGGAGGGATGCAAATGAAGCCAGGTGGCTAATCCTCGGTAAGAGAAATATTAGATGTTTTCTGAAGAGAACATTTGTATCTGTACACCTTTTTCAATTAAGCACAAACTTCTTAAATTGCTTTCTTTTCTAGGGCATAATTAGAAGGAAGGGGAAAGGTGGTTAAAAGCCTCAGAATCAAGGTAACTTGATTCAACTGGTTGATATGCACGTTTGAAGTTGACTCATATGGTGGAAAATCACCACATTAAAAAAATCCCTTAGTATATATGATGCATATATGAAATAAAGATCTTTGAGAACCTGCCCTACTTCCCTGCTATTACTAATTCAAACTATTCCTGTATGAGATTTTGTTAAGCAAACTTGCTGTTCTGTTGTTTTTTTTCTTTTTTTTTTTCTGGAATAGAGTAAATTTTCTTCTTAGCTGGTACAGTGCTGTGTTTTGGGTTTAATACATGAATAATGTTGATAACACACTGATGATCTTCATTGTTGATAAGCAGTACTTATTCCATATCGCAGACTTTTGAGTTTCCCATACTCTGACAGTGAGCATGTGCACAAGAAGCTGGGAGGGAACATAGCCAGGACAGTTGATCCAAACTGGCCAAAGGTCTACACTATACCATAGAACGTAAGAACCATATAACCACCTTCTCCTCCCAACCCATAAGTACGATCAGTTGCATAGTTAACAGTGTTCCAACTAATCATATGATGGTTGAAAAGTAATTTGGTTTGGTTTGGTTGTTTTGTTGTTTTTTTTTTGCCTGGTCAGTTACCAGCAGCACAAATGTCTGTGTCAATACAACCAAGAGAGAAGAACCTGAATGCATAGAAATATACTTGTACAAGAATATGGTGGGATAGTGCAGTGGGAACAACTAATGCTGGGAAACAGCAGACTTTTCACTACATCCTCGGGACTACAGCTCCATCATACTGGGCTACTTTGTGTATCACTTATTGCTGTAGGAATACAAAAACAAAGGGCTTCAGGCAGATGAAACAGTGATTGCAGCGTAAGAATGTACATATGCTTACAAGCACACAGATTGCCTTCCCTTTCATAAATGTAAATCTGGAACATGCACGTCCTCTGACCTTTGCACGTATGTCTTGGTTTGAAAGACAGGCATCTGCTAGGGAGGGGCGGGGCCTCTCTATGAATGGGGAATTCCAATCCCCTCCCTCCAAGTTATTAGAATTCAGAAAATTAAAGGGGCCTTTCAGGCAGAGGTATGGGGAAAGGAATAACAGTTCTTTACTAGTAAGTATAACAAGGCAAGCAAACAACAACTACAGCATTAATAATAAACAGAACCAGGAACCTCGAGGGGATTTGTTTCACAAAGCCCGGGGCAGTCTGATCTCTTGGGTCTCCAAAAGTACCAAGCTGGAAGGGTGGAAACTCCCGGGCTGGTGGCTGGAACGGCAGGATGTCCGCGGCAGGCAGAGGGGTGTCACGGCAGGCGGGGGGGGGGGGGGGGGGGGGGGGGGGGGGGTGGGCGGCGGGGGGGGGAGGGGGCGGGGGGGGGGGGGGCTACAATGTAGCAAAAAGAGCAGTGCTGGAGATACTGCGACTCCCGGACAGGGCTGGCCCGGCTCCAGCAGGGCAGGAGGAGCTCAGAATTCCTGGGCACACAAGCAGATGATGGTAGATCTCCCAGGACCAGACTTTCTGTTGACAGTGGACTCCTCCCGCAGCAAGCAGCAGCCTTGCTGTCCGATGCCCAGAGCAAGAAGACCCCCCCAGCTCGCCCAACCCTGTCCTTTTCCTGCCCCAAAACTTAAGTGATCTTCCCCGTCCTTTGTATTGGTCAAGCATCATCTAAGCACCAGTACTTTATCTCTTAGCAACTTATGGGGAAAAATTCTCTAAGAAAAAAAAATGGAACAAACCTAATCCCCAACAACATATTTCAGATCATCATTTTCTCTGAAACAGAGATGAAAAATACTTCAGACATGGTAAAAAATACAGGATTTCACTATTGAAAAGTTCTTATTTGTCACTTCAAACAACACGCATCTCAACAGCATGTGACTGAACTCCAGAGCTCCTCTGGCTTTAAGGTCTTTAACCTCACAGCCAGCAGGGAGCAGGCCATGCTGTCAACTATCTTTTTAGACCTTGGTTTTTAATCAACACCTTTGTTTGGTTTCTTCCCTTATGGAGCCAAGCAGCTGACTGCCAGCCATCCAGCACAGCTTGTAGGAACCCACACTTGCAGCAAACCATGGAACACACTAAACTGGCAGGCTTGGCACACCTCAAGGAATTCATTATCAAGTTTGCTCTGAACAAAAATAAAAACATTAGGAATTTTTGGTATACTTTGCTTTGGTTTTTCCTTTTTAGCCTGCTGTATTCTCTCTCTCCTTTGAAGACTAAAAGATGCCCAAATCACTCCAACTCTTATGTGTGTACTTTCATATCCTTCCAGTTCTCTCTTTTTTAACACTTGCCTTGCTCTATTGTGCCCTGAGACAGAATAAAAACATTCAGCCCTGGTGCATTACAGGCTATGATGAAATAGCAGTCATTAATTCACATGTGTTCTCTTTCAGATCAGGAATACAAACCAAGATTGCTTTGTTTATACACTCCATGATATCAGTTTATGAAAAGATAATATCAGAGGTAATAAAGATCATTTCAGATGTGTGCTTTTGTTTGCCTGTCCTGATCTGGCCTACTGTTTCTGAAGGCTTATTAATTGTCACTGTGGAGTCAGAGACAGGGACACAACATTGACACACTGGAGTTCAGGCAGTGACCACACCTTTATTGTCCAGCAGCTCCTTTTATAAGGCTTTCAAATTTCCCACATTTACAGACATGATTGATCAAGGGTCTCAACTCTGCCTAGCTCACTGTCTAGTGATATGGGTGCATCCATTCTTCAGAGGGGCTGGCTGAGGTCCTCTGTCTGGGTATGAATCTGACCTATCGCTATTGTGTCCGAGGACTTGTTTACTTCAAGCTAGGCTGGTCAAGCTGGTATCTGTTAAGCTAAATCATCTGTGCAGATATAGACCAACTATCTCCGTCACAATTAATAATCTCACCCAACCTATTGAGGGAACAGGAGGGGATGGTATTTCCCAGCCTTTCACCTCCTTCTACCTCTTCAGGTCTAGCACATCACTTTTTGAGATTGTTGAATTCCCTCTGCATGTTAAGACAGCATATTCTTATTGCTAATTCTGATATGTCTCTATACATAGCAGTCTACAACATATTTAGAATCAGGACTGAGATTTCCAGGGAGGTTGCCCAGAGGTCTGTCCCAGGGGTGGAAAATCCTGAGTGGCATGGAATGTGGGAGGATACAAGCCAGATTTTGAAGAAATGGTCTAGTCCAATGGTTTAGAAATGTCCCCCTGAACAAATACAGAACCCAGCGAAGGTAGCAGAATATTTGAAGAAAAATTACAGTGGCAGTTCCAAAGAGGGGCAACTTATTACACTGTGCTGGGACATAAATAATGTTTATTCCATGCTGTTCATTACTGCACAGCAGCAACTACAGCTGGAGGGGAAGGGGAACAAATCAGCAGACACCCCAGTCACTCAGGCCACAGTTAAACCAGAAAGGCAATGTAAGCCAGTAGTAGTCACCCCTGTACAGAGGAGGAAATACAAGACCAAATGCATTTGCCTGATGGATGATGGTGGGGAGGCAGAACCCTCACAGCCAGCAGAGGAATCAGAGCTGGAAATAATCATCAAATCCCATTGCTGTGTATTATTTGGGTTTATATTGTATTTTATTTCTATATTGTGCTTTGTAATGGTTTCTTCTGTACTCCCCTGTTCCCCTGGAAAATGTTACATCCCGAAGTTTGTCCCTGACCCTTTTCCCCACCCATTCTCCCACACGGGAATGTAACCTAATCCTATTCCACTCCCACCATATCCCTGATTAGGTAGTGGCTTGTCCCCACCTTTAGCACCTCCCCTGGAGATAAGCCAGTCCATTAGGCGGGGTCTCTCTTTTGGCTCCAGGACAGGGAAGGGGCTCCTGACCCAGGCAGAGGCAGGGCCACAGAAGAAAGACTGAATAAAGCCCTGATTTCCCCCTGGATTAAGTGCAGACCTTCCTTTGTCATTGATGAGAACCTGATCTCTCTCTAAAGGAAAAGGTTCACAACTGCTCCTGGGTTTTTTGGGGCCCTGAGGAAAAATCCTTCTAACTGTGGTTTGTCTCAAGCTAGCCAAGGCAAAAACAGAGCCGGGGCTCTGAGAGAGAGAGACTAGCCCCAAAATCCCTATCCTTAGAAAATCCATACAATCTGCAGAAACACCCCACCCAATGAACAGGTGAGTCTATATTGAGCTGGCTGATCCAAGTCTGGGACAGTGCAGATGATGCTACGATTTTGGATGGCACTGAAAGCAAGGCACTTGGGATTTCTGTTGTGTGATGTGGGTATCAACCAAGGAATTGCAAGGAGGCCCAAACTCTCAGCCTCTGGATGTGACTCTTAGCAATTGTGAAGGAGAGCTGCCTCTGCCAAGAACACCTCCAACTGCATCAAGGCCCTTGGAAAACCTCCAAGCAAGGAATCCAAAGCTTGAAAGAATTGGCTCTGATTGAGATAATTTTCTCAAATAATGATGGACACAAAAGAATTCCAGACATTGGACAGCATAAATGTGGTTGAAGCTTGCTTTCATAGGTTGGCACAATTTTGTTTTCTGGATATGGAGAAATGTAAAATGTTTTTCCCTGCCCTGTAGAGTGTGTGTGTGGGGGGGGGGGGGGGGGGGGGGGGGGGGGGGAGGGAGCGGGGAGGACAGGGACCTATCAAAAAGCTGGCTGGGATATTGGCAGCTAAATTGACCAGTGTCGATGTGACTTTGGAAGGGACATTTAAAACTAATCTGCTGCTGACCGCCCTTCCTCTCGCTTTGGGGATCTGCCATGAGGTAACACTGGAGGCAGCCAGGCCAGCCCCGGATTGGGCCTTGCTGCCCTTCTGGGTGGCTGGGCTGGGCCCGGCTGGGCCCCTGAAAGCTGCTGCCCTCACAGAGAGGGTCTAGGCCGGCAAAGCCCTTTCCCCTGCTTGCCGGCAGGGAAGAAGTTGGCTGCAGTTTGACAATGCTTACCATGTGCTCAGACCGCGGCAGAAAGGGACAAAACATGGCCCAGCTTAATCACCTCTGGCAGCAGAGAAAGAAAGAAAGCCTGCAGCTTCATAACAACTCTGAGCTGAGCCATCCTAGATGAGACCGAGGGGTGGAAAAAAGGACATCTACCAGCTTCCTCCATCAACACAGCTTTGCATTTTCTTCAGCTCCTGCAGCCTCGGCACTTGGCATGTGGCCTTTAGCAAGCCCGAGCAGATTTAACCCTTTCCTAGCAACATGGAACTTTTAAAGCACAATTCTTCCTTGAGAGAAAGAAGAAAGAAAACCCGAAAGTACATCTAAATAGACACTACATGAAACCAGTTAGATTAGAAGTGAAAGAACTAATAATATTGGAATAGAATTGAAGAAGTGAACATTTTTAACCGGACTTTTCTAAGGTAGATTATGGAGAAATTAACTCTTCTTTGCAGCATCTTAGTACTGTTGGGTAGAATGCTATTCTAATCAAAATTAAGGACTGATGTAATTGAGATTTATTTGGGAACTTTAAAGCCCCCGCTCCTGGGTTAAAAGGAGATCTCAGCCTTTGAGACAAAGATGATTTTAGACTAGAAGAAGTATTCATAAATAGTATGCCAGATACACTGAGAAGCTTTGCTGATAGAACATCACAGTCTCCGAAAACTCTGGGCAGCAGCAGATGTGTGACATTGAGAGGACCGGACTATTTTGTCTTGTGGCAAATGTCTTCATAAAAAGATCTTAGAAAGACTCTTCTCCTTAAGTAATGAGTGGTTATGTCTAAATAGTGAAACTGACTGAAAATCCGAAGTTGTGTCTTTCTATGTTGTTCAATAAGAAAGTTAATAGTTTGTAAGACGAAAGAAGCTTGTTTTAAGGTATCATTCTGTTTTAGTTTAAGGTTTCTTTTTCTCAACCTTTTTTTTTCTCATTCTTTTAAAATATATTAATAAAACTATTTTTGTTCATTTTTAAGCTTAAGCCTGCTTTGTTTTTTTCTCCTAATCTCTCCCTCCCACAAAAAGAAAATTAATACTAGAACCCCTACATAAATTGGTGTTTCTGCCTGGTTTTAATAAATTAAAACCATTACACTTGCACAGCTTGGTACACAAGGGTATTCCCACTTCCTAGTGATGCTGCAATGGAATGAGGAAAATAAGTCCAAGTGCTGAGCCTTTAAGACTCAGGGATCAGAAGTGGAACTGGAACCAGCATTTTGGGTCCATGGAGACTGGAGGTGCCAGGGTCCCTTTAAGAGTGGGGGAACACTCAGACAGGGCTCTCTTGTTTCTCTATGGGTGCCAAGAGAGTTTCCTGGGGCATACTCTCTGGACCACAGCAGAGAGAAGCAGAAGCATTCTTTAGTTTCTCTCTGAACTCTGTGGGAAATTGCCTGGTGCAGATCTCAGAGAACTGCATTTGTTAATTCTAGACTGTTTAAGAGGAAATGTCCTAACACCTTTTTTTGGCCACTGTTGCCAGGAGCAATCCCTGTTCCTGGAGCTGGCAGAGGACTTTTGTTTGGGACCTTTGCTTTCCCTACTGCCACTCAGGACAGTCACACGGAGAAAATTGGTCCTCCCCTCTTCCTCCATGAGTTACAGCCACTGCCCCAGATCCCGCTGCCAGTGTTGACAGAGCTGCCACCACTAGGAGAGACCCTTACAGATGGCATGGACTAAATGGTTCACAACATTGGACTAGCTTTGAACAGGAATAGCTCTCCAAGTTCTCCAGGTTTCCTTTATTTTATCCTTGTTCCCACTTGGTTGTTCTTTGAGGGAAGAAGGAGTTTTGTAATCATGGAGGTTCAGTTGTTCTGTTGTTTCTTTTCCTTTGTCCTCTATCACATGGATGGGAGAATGGATCTTCTCTGTTGTCTTCATCCTCTGGCTGATGTGGTCTTCTACAAAAGTCTCCATACTGGGGGAGAGGCTTCTCTGCCATCTTATTTGCTTTGTTCTTGGGGAGTCCATAGGATTCAGGACCTTTGTATTCAGTGGGTATTACTGTTATCTTGGTTGTGGCTGTTTTTTTTTTCCTCAAACTTATTTTTTCACTTATATCTTCTTGCATTTGTCTTTGTTGGTGAGAGGAGAGGGGTTAAACTGAAAAAGAAAGTAGCTTGTTTCACAAGATCCACCCCATAAATTGTTTCTAACCATGACACTTCTCAGCGAAAAGCATCAAGTTCTGGCTTCAGAATTGAAAGCAACATCTGTGTGGCAATCAAGGAACTGCTGCAATGCAGATCATAGACACAAAATGTTGTTCCCAACTGTGAGCAACTCTACAGTTGTTGAAACTGGCCTAAAAGACATAGCAAGAGCCACACTACACCTTGTTAGCTCGCACTTTTCTCTTCTATGCTCCATCACAGAGTACACACTGGTGGCATAATTTTTTTCAGGTTTCTTACTAAGCTGAGATAATTCAAAGGATAATTTCACTTCCCTAAGTAAACAAAAGCCGTAATCGAAAGATGCTGATCTCCATCAATCTTTACAGCAAATCAGCTTAGCTGGCTTACATAGAAACCAACAGACAATGAAGCCTGCTAACAGTGACAAGAATTTATAAAAGTCTTAAACAGGAAAACTTACTGCACAGTTACAATAGTTACATCTCCTGAACTGATTTATGTGGCTATTTTTTTCAGTCAAAGTCTCAGCACTTTATTATTAAAGAAATTAATAGGAAAACACTACATTAGAAGAAATATCATCATTGGCTGATTCTTGCTAAGGGTATAAAACTCAGAATATGCATGTGTCCATCCTGAGTGCATAAGAACAAAACTTTACGATAAAATTTTGCGATAAAATTTTACATGATCCTGCAACTATACACAAACTATTACTTACTAAAAAAAAAAAAAAAAAAAAAAAAAAAAAAAAAAAAGGAAGGGCATTTTAACAAAGTCAGTAAAAAAATTGTGATTTCTCACCTCAATCTTGAAATTAATACCAGGGATTGACAAGGAGGGTTCAAAATTATTTGAGGGACAACACGAAGCAGCTTTACTGAGAAAGTCAATATTGAATTCAAAGTTACTTCCCAAAGTTGAACTCCTATACAAAGCTAAACAACTAAACATTTTCCAGATATCTTTTTATTCAGCCTTTATTCAACCTCTTTATTTTATTTATTATTTTTTAATATATATTTGGCAGTAAAGGTTTCAATAAACTGCATGGAACTTACTAACAATTAAATACAGTGTCAAAAAAGACATTTATAACATTATATTGGAAAACATGTTCACTTTGCAGTTTATTTTCTTAGCTCACTGTGATTTGTTTTTGCTACAGTTTTTTTTGTTTGATAACTTGCACAAATGGGATTCACAAAATGCAGCAACTAAATTAATTTTCAAATATTTAATAAGCACCAGAGAAATATACATATTTGTCAGTGGAGGAAAAAAAAAGTTGTTTAGGCACTAGTAAGCATTCAACTTTTCTTCTTGATTGTAGCCCAAAAGTTCTCTTCCATTCTCATCTGCTTTCCTTATGAAACCTGTGGCCATTTATTTTTCAACTGTGAAATGTGTCTCCAGCTTTCTATGTATCTTTCCTGAAAATACATTCCCTAATTAGATGACAGAATACCAAAAATGTTATAAAATCCACACAGACATCTAAGATTGCAGATCATCAGACCTTCTTTTCCTAGTAATGTGAAAAAAGGATGTCAGAGCTCACCTCAGAAAGGTACTTAAGAATTTATACTCAAAAAACATCACTCCAGCCTTTTGCAGAGGGAGATATGTTAGCCTACAAAAGTGAAGTTTATTTTGGGCACATTTTATTAGATGCCCAAAGCATCCGTCAATACTTTTGAGTCCTACTTTTGAGTCCTAGAATGGGGAAACTCTGGGCTTCTTGGGTTTTATTTTTCAACACCTCAGATTTTGCTGAAGTCAGTTGATGTTTACAGTGCTTCCCAAATGTTTGCCTATGGGATATTGTAGTGGCAGTCAAAGGCAAAACCACATAGAAATCACAATGTTTTGGAATTAAAGCACTTCCAGACAGTGCCCTTTTCTCTATAGCACTCCTGCTTGATCAGCAGCTATAAAATCATACTTGAGAGAGAACAAATAAGCAATTCAAGCAACTGAATATTTTTGTTCAGGCAGTTACAGCATTTTTTAAAGGGATGGGTTAATCTTTGAAACTTTGGTTCTAAGCACATTGCATCAACAGGACACACATATTGGCACTACAGAATCAATGAGAAATATCTGAAACTGGCTTTGATTCAGTCAAAAACTTTAAACATTTTAAAGCTCAAAAGCAGACCATTTACCTAAAGTCAGTATCTATGCAATAAAGCGTACTCAATTATCTGCTCCACTAAAAACAGTGGTTGTTCCTTCTAGACAGTGGCTCTAAGGCTGATGTTTCTAGACACTTAATTCTTTATGTTTCCTCACCAACATTAAACAAAGGAATAATTTGCTGCAAACATTTGGCAAGGCATTTCCATCTGTACCTAAAATATATTTTTGTCATCTCAGTGGAGATATTTTCTTGCCACCTTCTTGCTGCCCACCACAACACTATTCTATATATTGGCAGGTAGAATTTTCAGGACACTCCTCCACAACACCCCTATTGACTGAAATCAGCAGTGTAAGTTCCTGGTGTTTGACTATAGGATCACATTACCGGCGGCAAGTTAAAATAAAGAGGAAACTCAGGCTAAACAGATTAGCAAGCAGAGCACTCACTGAACATCTTGGTAGAAGTCAGCCCTAGAGACAGGCTTATTTCCCCACATTTATATTAAAACTTGATTAAACAACTGCTCAGCACTATGTTACATTTAAGAATGTGTAGAAGGCACTGTGTGTCACATAGGATTTCACAAGTTGTTTCCTCTCCCATGAAAAAGACCATGGGGCTCGACCCTTCCTGTCTAGCACAGTAGGCTATTTTAAAATTATCACTCCTCAAAATTCACGAAACCCTGTAAAAACAGAAAGCTGTCATCAGTTTGAACTGTCTGCTATTATAAAGTTAATCATGGGCTCATTTTGGCACAAAAATCATATATTTCATGAGGCTTATTTTAAATTACAGTTTCTTAAATCCCCTAAGCATATGTAGTAGATCCATGCCCCCTGGACTGGATTATGTTTTGCATTAAGTCCCATTTATAATTTCCAGGCAGGTAGTGTTAAAGTAGATAAAGGTTATATTTATGCTTTAGGACAAAGAAACAGCAGGCTAGCTCTATAATCAATTACATGTATACAAAGAGTGTCCGTGATACTTAATAATTATATGGGAGTCCGTTTGTATACTATAACCCATTGTCAAAAAGTCTAGTCTTAGTATCAGAAGTGAAAATTGAAAGCAGGAATGAACAAGATGAACACCTTTTAAAGTTCTTTATATTGTAGAAAGACTAATTTATAATATACAATAATGCATATTGCTATACAAACAAGGTAATACCAGTCTGTGATGATGCTGTAATATTCCCAGGCAGCCACCATGCTCATTTTTACCTCCAATCATCCTTTGAGAGATTAGATAAAATATTCATCTCTTCATCATCTTGCAAAAGATGATACGCTGCACTAACATGGTGATTTTCAAGCACAGACCGGTCATTATAGAGAATGGCTGAGTCTGACCTAGCAAGTAAAAGAAAACATAGGAAAGGTTGTTTCTCTCCTGTCTAAAGAAGTTTTCCTTTGATCAGCTACAGCAATTAAATCTTTAGAATAGATATGAGCATTTTAAGAGCACTTGTAATACTTGGTTAAATGCTGTTACTCAGTAAAAGACATCTAAAGAACACTGCAAAATCTGTTTCACCAGATAAGACTCACCTAACTGCCTTGTTACATACTTGAAAACAAGTGCTAAAAGCTGTGAGAGATATGTAAACTTGGATTAAAACCATGATACTTTTTCCTAGTACTTATGTATGTCTCTCTGATATTAAAATTTGATTGTACCCAAGTAAGCAATTGCAAGATGTGACCCAATATTGTTTCCAGAACTGCTGTAAGCAAGATATAACTCAACTGATTTCTGATGTCTGTGTGCTAGACTATGCTGTCTGGAAAGGAAAGTGCTAGTGGGACAGAGTAAGACCAAAGGTACTTCATGCCCGATTTTAAGCTCCGGAGCAGAGATCTGTGATTGATGAATGGGTAAACTGGTATGAAGACAAAGAATTTAACAGCAGCAGAGGGTGAATATGTTTTGTTACAGTCCTTACTCAGATCTGCTTCACAGAGAGCAGTGTATATTTTTTTCCACTGACACTTCATGCTGTCTGATGTTCAATGTTAGAAAAATTAAATTATGACTGTCCTTCCTTGAATATTTTTATAAGTATTTGGAAAGTACAGCAGATCCCTAATTCCTGTATGCATGAAGTTGTACGAAGAGCAGTGTGGCTTCAGAGTTTGCCACCCAGAATAGAGACAGACTTCTTTCTTCATTCCCAGTCTTTACTGCACATATATGTGTTTTATCCCGGATGCATAGCATGATTCAGCTAACACACTATAGACATCTATTTTAATTACAGACATGCAATCTTAATTAAAATGTCTCTTAGAAATGCCCAAGTGTGCAGTGTCAGCTGAGCACATTTAGACATTTTGGCATTACTACCAGTACACTCCTATTGCCAAAATAGCACACAAACATTAGATGCCCAATTATCACTGAAACTAGACTTCATAATCTTTGCACACTTCTGAATTTTACTGCCATCTTCATCTAATTTTCCTCTTTTCCACCAACTGAAAAGCTTTATAAAATACACCAGTCCAGTCTAGTTTGTGATCAGTTAATTACTCTCTAGCAATTTATGATGCTTTAAAAGAGTATTTCCCTGATTAGGTAGTGGTATGCATATCCCCTTGCTGCAGGTTTTCCCTGTTAATATGTGTACCATTACCTAATCAGGGAAATACCTACCTACCTTGGTTTTCTACTCAAGTAAAAATAGTATGTGTAGTGTAAGTAAAAATAGTACGCATAGTGTTCACATTCACTGATGAATGCAATAAACACAGTTGAATGCCTCATTTATGCAGATAATATTTGATTCTTCAAATTCAACAAGGAGAAAAAAATGTAAAATTACAATATCTCCTTCAAAACTTTATCTTCGTCAAAATACATCACTCTGTACAGCCATTTGTCTTTGAAAATTTTATATGGAAATATTTTTGGAACTTCCTTTTTTCCTGGTTTTTAATATGAAACAATGCTCATTATTTAGAATGAATTAGGAATTTAGAATACATGCACATCATTGTCGATGTTTGAACAAGAAAAAATGTAACCTGAAAAAGTGAACTTTCCTCCTGTAACACTTGAAAGCAGACATTCCTGCACTATTCTAAGGTGGCTGTGCTGTAATTCTCCAAAGGTTTCTCCCTCTATTTCCTGATTCTTCATCATGATTTACAGTTGCCTCACCTTGTCTGGATGTGAAAATTGTTGGTGGTTCCAGTGTGTTCATAGTCATGTATGGCAGCTGCGAAAATCATAGCGAAGATCTCCAGCTCTGTCAGCCAGTGCTGAAAAGAGATTACAGTACAATCAGATAAGCTGTCATTTTCCCAGACTTTTATGTTCTAAGGTAAGTTATTTATCCTCTGTCAACGGTCAGTGTTGCATGTCATTACCCTTCCCCTGCAGTTTGACAGCTGTTTTAAAGCAAACCTCTCTGGTAGATACATAAAAGCCAAATCAGTGTTCATCCTGGACCTTCATCTAAATAAACTGAACTTCAGCAAAATGGTTTCAGGAGCTAATAAGCTTTAAGGCAGAGCAAAGGGAAATGTGCCCTTCTGAAAGAGCAATGTTTGTAGAAGAGCAACAAGGAAAACTCAAGAAAATCAAGGTTCATCGAGGGAAACTTGTACAGGCAAACACATACCACCAGGGTATGTGTTCAGTTTACCTGAGTAGCAGAGACTCAGATACAGAAGAATGTCACTGTTTTTCAGAAAACTAAGTCTTTGTCAATCACTGAATCATGAGGAGAACAAGGAAGATAACTTCAAAAGATGTACATCTTGTTATATATTTATCATTTTTAAAAACACTTGAGAAAGCCCTGAATTTTGTGGGATTTTCCTAATTCCCTAGTCAAAGCCTTATTTTACAATGCTTAAGTCACTTTTGCCTTAGATTTATAAATTATTCAGATGGTTTTAATAATTTTTATCTGAGCAAAAAATAAATAATTTTATTGTCTAATTTTCCACTGGTAGCCCACAAGGAGTGTTGTTAACATCAAGCACTTCGGAATCAAAGGTTTTAGATACTGTGGATGCTGTAAATATTTGTATGAAATGCTTAAATATATTGCATTTAGAAAAAGCATTTATCACAGGGATTCCCAAATACTTCTGTAACACTTCACTGTCAACCTGCAAACGTTTTGACAGGCATTCATATCCAAACTGCCTTTGAATTCAAAGCCCAGCAAAGGCACTAAGGTTTCCAAAATCTATTCTAGACATCTACTGTAGCTCAGAGGCCACCACTAATGTGTTAAGCATGTGTAGGGAAGCATTGATAACAGTGGGACTCTGCACACAGAAACCTCTCTAGCTCTTTATCTGTGTTTCACAGTCATCTCTCCATAACCAGTGAAGAATGGAGCAGTATTAAAGATCCCCTTACATTAAAGATCCCCTTACATTAAAGATGTAGTTTAAAAATATAGCCCAGAGATATTTTGTCCAATGTTACTGACCATAATCAAGGTGGTTCTTGGGGGTTTTTTTGTTTGTTTGGGTTTTTTTGTTTTGTTTTGTTTTTGTGTGTGTGTGTGTGTTTTGTTTAGTTTTTTAATTATTATTTGGTTTGAGGGGGGGCATTGTTTTTTTGGTTTTTTTTGTTTTTTTAATTGCAAGAGAGAGAGAACAGTGAGAAGTGCAAGAAACTATCAGAAACAGAAATTTCACTGTTTTCTCATATCTACACCATTGATCCAGGACATGACTGGAGCACACTGACAGTGGAGAAGTCTGTTAATTTTGTTTCCAGGTGTGACTTGTGAATAAGGAATGATTTCCAAATTATTAAGAACATTAATTCAACGTTCAAGCAACAAACTCTGGCAACTGCAATGGGGGAAAAAATGGAACTAAGATTTCCAGACTACATGTCTATATCTGGACTTTCATTGCTAACAGGGGTCTGCCATTTGCCAAAAGCAGAGACTGCAAATTATAGAAAAAAATCAGGACACAAGTGCTCAGAAACAGCCAAGGCAAGCTTGTGTTATGCACGCAGAACTCATTCAGAGCACATTCAGCTACTCCAATGCATCCACTTTAGACCTTCTGGACAGTATCTGACAATTCACACACTAACAAGATCTCATGACTCAAGTCTTAAAGCATTACAAAGGCAACGAGCCTTAGTGTTTGAGGTTTTCTACCTTGTCTCTTAAAGTGCATACAGGAAAAGTGCTGACGTGCATACCTTACCAAAGCATCACTTGTTGAACAATTTTGGGTAAGGTAGGTTTTCAAATAGGGTGTATTAAATCCTATTATTAGCAGTATCTTGTATTAGCAGTATTAAGTATCATAACAGCATTCCAGGAAGATCACCCAGAATAAAATGCAATTACAGCTGTTAATTGTTAGTAATAAATAAAGCAGTGTAAGTAGAACAAAGTAAAAATAGGCTTGTGAGTAACACAAGGCAAGTAACTGGAACCTCTTCATCCTTTTTTTCCTGCCACAACCTAGCAAGAGAAAGCAAACTAGATGGCAGAGAGTCTGCAGAGAATGGATGCAATCTCCATCAAAGTGCTACATTTCACTGCTTTGTGGTGGATTTCATCTTGGAAACAGAGAGCTAATTTTTAAAGAACAAAGCCATCAAGAACATCATGACAGTGTCACAAAAGATGAAAAGAGCAAGGAAATGTGAATGGGTTTGATTTGTAAAGGGCTGGCAAAACCAATCCAGAATAAAACCATATTGAACGTTCTGCAATGGAGGTCAGAAATGGTGGAGAGTAAAAGGCATGAAATACCAAGTATTGGCTTCCAGAATGAAAAATAAAATTAAAAAAAAAAAAAAATAGGCAAGGAAGCATGATTGCCTTTCAAAAATATACAGTAAATGTGAAGCATTAGCTACTAGGGTGGCTCATTTGCATGTAAACAAAAGGATTGGTGTATATATAAAGAAGGAAGAGGAAAGAGTAGCATTCCCAAATCTAAAAAAAAAAAAAAAAAAAAGCACACTAATTTCCCGTTTCCAAGAAATTGCTACAATGTAAGTAATTAGCTAGCTTTCTTCCCAAGAGTTTATTAACTTGTTCCAAAGTGGGTGCTATTTTCAAAGCTTATGATGACCTGCTTATTAATCACAATTGGCTCATGAAGATGATCTTACCACCCTTTTAGTACTAAAAGATGGGACAGAGAAGTCCTGCACTTTCACAAATTTTCAGGTCTGCTGCAGGAAATAGTCTCCTGTCATTCTTGTCAGTATCAGAGAAAAAAGTCTTAAGCTTTATAATTTTCCCATCATTTTCTAGATTAAAAGAGAAATTGTGGTATTTTCAAACAATTATAGAGATTAATCAGAAAACTGTATGAGAGAAAGTAACAATTAGAGCTAAACAACAGAGTCCAATAAAAAAAGGAACAAAATCAGCAAAGAGTCTGCCAGCTCCTAAAAGCTATTGCTGTATATCATACTTCTATGCTAGGGAGCAGTTTAAGAACCATCTGCAGAGAATAACTCATTCCTGCCAAGAGCACACAACCCCTACACTGCTTCAGTTAGGAGTGAATCCCCCTTTGGGAAGTCCTTTGAGAGATTTTCTTATGGGTCAGGGTGAGCAAAAGTACTTCAACCCAAAGTGCTTCAACCCATGTGCAGCCTTTAGGCTGCCTCAGTACACAGGGACTCTCCTTTGGGAAGTCCCTTTTAGAGTTTTCCTTGTGGCTCAAGGTGAGAAAAAAATACTTCAACCTATGAGCCTTTGTAGTTCTATGTTAATGTTTCATACCCCATTGGTTATTCCCCTTGTTCCTGGTTTTTACCCCTCCTGATTGGTTCTTTTTGGATCCTTCCCCTGATTGGTCCCTTTCCCAATTCCTTTCTTCATTGGCCAAATTGTGAAACCCTGCCCTTGGCTACCCTACATAATCCCTTTCCTGTGGAACAATTTGGCTTTTTCTCCTCTGGACCTCATGAAATAAGGAAGCTGTCCTGGAAGTTGGAAAGACTCCCGTCTTGCTGCTTTTACTCCTGTGTTGCCTGGGGTGGCAAATGCGGCTCTGCTGCTGAGGCAGCCTCACAAAGAGCAAATCACTCTCCACTTGAGAGTGTCACAAAGAGCTGATCACTGTGCACCTGAGAGTGCCTGTGCCTCCGTCAATCTAGGTGTCATCTTTTTAAAGACGCTTCTAGTGAGGAAGGCTGTGGCACCTTTACCACCAGACCAGACCAGACTGTGACATATGCCAGTCTTCTATGAGAAAAACATCAGATTAATTCCAAATTCTCTTTCAACATTTTGTTTATGAGTGAGACAAAAACTTCGTAGTTCATACAGTAAAGTATAACAAACTAGCTCCATTATCCTGAGGGGAAAGGTATCAGGAAAACTTATGAAATTTTACAAAAGGAGAGGGTAAGAAGATTTAATTGAAAATAATTTTTTTTTTAAAAAAAAAAAAAGAGGGATCGAACAAGACTCTTCAGAGAGTTCATAAATAACAGGGAGCATGACAAAGGCAAATGAACCATGTAAAGACAAACTAGAAATATGTTTCTTACTTTTAAGACTAGAAAGAATTTCAAGACATAGAATATTTAAATGTGAAAAAGGCAAATTTTCCACATAACAAGTAACTAGTTAGCAAGAAAAAATTAGGGGTTTTTCCCTATTTTTGTATATAATTTTTTTACAAGTGATTTTCATCCCATTGGTGAAGAATTAAACCAATGGCCCTTACAAATTTCTGAAACCAAAATCTTGTGTTCCAGCATGTCCAAGTTGCATAAATATTGTAGAAGTGATGAACTAAAGTACTAAACACACTACAGTAATGATAAGATAATGATAAGTAATGATAAGATGTGAGCAAATCCTGGAAAGAGGAAAATGCCCCATACGTTTCTTTACTGTGTGTGAATACACTACGTGTGTAAGAAGCTATCTCTGCTGTGAGCAGGACATTAGGACTGATCACTTCTCATTTTCAAGCTACATTAATCTATGCATTTTCAGACTGGTTGTGTAGTTCAGGGAAGGTGAGGTGAAAATGAAGGAAAAAGCCCCTAAAACCAAAGTCTAAAAAAGCATCCAAACAAGAGAAGCACAGCTGAAATGTCACAGTGCTGCGAGATTGTGGTGTGGTTTCCTATTGGGCTATATTAAATCCTAAACCAAATTACAGATATGATTTGGGTGTGGGAATGTGCTTGGTAATATTCCTGCGAAGCAGAAGACACTTATCTGGACTTCAACTCCACCAAAATGATCTGCATGGGCTACTGAGTGTGTAGCTAATTACAGTAAGAATACGTGGGCCATAGGCTGAGTTCATGCATTCACATTTCGTCCACCACCCCAGGGATTTCTGCTCATCTCTGCTGTTCAGCCTGCTGCCTCAGAGAGTCCTGCTAGGGCAGCAACCCCAGGGGTTTGTAAAGCCTCTCTTCCATCCCTTCCCCATCTCGCATAAAGCCGCCATTACCATGTGCTTCCTGAACTTGCGCCACAGCGCCCCCTGCAGCCCCATGGGGATCATCGCACCTGCCCTGCTCACCAGGAGCCACCAGTGTTCCCTACCGCCTGTGACCGTAATGACGCCAAAGGGGAAGTTGCCTGCAGTCAAGAAGGATGTCATGAGGTTCCCAGTTCTGTTTGTGGTTAATGCCATAGTTATTGTTGTTTGTTTGCCTTTTTATACATACTAGTAAAGAAATGTTATTCCTATCCTCATATCTTTGCCTGAGAGCCCCTTAATTTCAAAATTATAAGAAATTTGGAGGGAGGGGGTTTACATTCTCTATTCCAAGGGAGGCTCCTGCCCTCCCTAGCAGACATCTGTCTTTCAAACCAAGACACGTCTGCACATATTTACGCATATTGCACATACTCACTTCTGTAAAGGATAATAAAAATGTTTTTATAAATACATTAATGGCAAAAGAAGATGGGCAAGAAAAATCTCCATTCTCTACTGGACATGGTGAGAAATATAGTTATCAAAGGTGAGGAGAGCTGAAGTACTTAACACCTTATTTGCCTTAGTCTTCACCAATAAGACAGGTCATCCTCAGGCCTCCTGAGCTAGTAGACAGGGAGAGTCGTCCGCTGTAATCCAGAAGGAAGTAGTTAGTGACCTGATGAGCCACCTCCATGCTCCCAAGTCTATGGGACCAGTTGGGATACATCCTAGAGTGATGAGGGAGCTGGCACAAGAGCTCACCAAGCTGCTCTCCATCATTTATCATGAGTCTTGGATAACCAGGGAGGTTCCAGATGGCTGGAAGCTGGCCAGTGCAATCCCCACCCATAAGAAGGGCAAAAAGGAGGATCCAGGAAACTACAGGCCTGTCAGCTTGACCTCAATGCCTTGCCTGGTTATGGAATTGATTATCTTGAGGGTCATCACGTAGCACATACAAGACAGCCCAGGGATCAAGCCCAGACAGCATAAATTTAGGAGAGGAGGGTTCTGCCTAACCAACCAGTTATCCTTTTATGACCAGGTGACCAGCCTGGTGGGTGTAGGGAAGGCTGTGGATGTCATCTACCTGGACTTTAGCAAAGTCTTTGACACCGTCTCCCATGGAATAATCCTGGAAAAGCTGGCAGCTCATAGCTTGGACAGGAGCACTCTTTGCTAGGTTAAGAACTGGCTGGATGGCCATGCCCAGAGAGGGGTGGTGAATGGTGCTGCATCCAGTAGGTGGCCGGTCACTAGCAGTGTCTCCCAGGGATCTGTGTATGGATGGGCCCAGTCCTGTTTAAGATCTTTATTGATGATCTGGATGAAGGGATCAAATCTACCATCAGCAAATTTGCAGACGACACCAAGATGATTGTGAATATCAATCTGCTGGAGAGTAGGAGAGCTCTGCAGAGCTACCTGAACAGGCTGGATCGATGGGCTGAATCCAACAATATAAAGTTTAACAAGACTAAGTGCCAGGTCCTGCACTTTGGTCACAACCACCCCCTGCAGCACTACAGGCTGGGGACAGTGTGGCCGGACAGTGGCCAGGCAAAAAGGGACCTGAGGGTACTGATTGGCAGCAGCCTGAACATGGTCCAGCAGTGTGCTCAGTTGGCCAAGAAGGCCAATAGCATCCTGGCCTATATCAGGAATAGTGTAGCCAGCAGGATTAGGGAAGTGATTCTTCCCCTGTGCTCAGCACTGATGAGTACACCTTGAGTACTGTGCCCAATTCCAGGCCCCTCAATTTAGGAAAGATGTTGAGATGCTGGAGCATGTCAAGGAAAAGGCAACAAGGCTGATGAATGGTCTGGAACACAAGCTCTGTGAGGAACAACTGAGGGAGCTGGGGTTCTTTAGCCTGGATAAAAGGAGGCTCAGGGGAGAGACCTTACCATTCTCTACAACTCTCTCAAAGGAGGTAGTAGGCAGGTGGAGGTTGGTCTCTTCTCCCAGGCAACCAGCTACAGGACAAGAGCAGTCTTAAGCTGCACCAGCAGAGGTGTAGGCTGGATATTAGGAATAAGTTCTTCACAGAAAGAATGATTAGGCATTAGAATGAGCTGCCAAAGAAGGTGTTGGAGTCACTGTCCATGCAGGTGTTTAGGAAAAGACTGGACATGGCACCTAGTGCCATGATCTAGTTGATAAAGGTAGTGTTAGGTCAGAGGTTGGACTCGATGATCTCAAAGGTCTTTTCCAATATAGCTGATTCTGTGACTTCAGATCACCTTTTCCTTTAAAAAAGAGGTTGGTGTGGTTTGGTTTGCAGGGGTTTACTTTGGGTTTGTTTTTTTATTTCTTTTTAGTCCACTGCATTCTCTCTCTCAGAGGAAAAAATGTCCAAACTTCTCTGTTGCTTACTCATGTATTTTCATGTCCTTCCAATTTTCTCTAACACTTTCCATGCTTTAGTGCACTCAGAGACAGGATAGGAAATCCCATTCATCAATGGTGCAACACAGGCTAGAATGAAATAGTAGTCATTCACTCACATCTGAGTTGCTGCTAAATGACTAATAGATCAGGAAGCAGCAAGATGGAAAAAAAGGCAGTTCTGAACATACATAGGATGGTGATCAACTATATTTGGGCAGCTATTTTAGTCCAGTAACCTTTTGGAGCAGAGTAGCACCACATGAAAACTGCTCTTCCATGGTTTGAGGAGAAAAAGGGAATCTATTTCCTCACAACTAGAATACAGTTCACATTACTCAACATTACACCTGTTCTACTGGCTACAGCTTGCAGTGCATTTTCATTAACTAATGTTCCTATAATCAACAGTGACCAATTTTCTATCTCACAGAAGGTTTTGAGTGGGTAAATATTAGCTGCAATTCTGACCTAAGTCGTTTTTACTTCAGGCACAATCAGAAGCAAGTGACACAACTTCCATCAGGATCAGCCTGTCTGAATCAGCTCTTGACACAAGATAGCACCTGACTCCTTCCAAACCTGCTTCTGATAAACAGCAGCATTTACTGCTCTAATTGCTGTGTGACTGCAATTCACAAGTGCAGTCTACGTTCAACACAGGAGACATGGGATGTTTACAGGAGGCAGTGGAGTGTGTGACTCCTCAGGGAAGAGATCCAGTTCTGGCTTCAGAATTGAAAGCAACACCAGTGTGGCAATAGGAAGTGCGGAAATGCAGGTCATATGCACAAAACATAGTTCTCAAGCGTGAGCAACTCTACAGTTGTTGAAACTGGCCTAAAACACATAGCAAGAGCTGCATTACACTTTGTTAGCCTGTACCTCTCTGTCCTGTACTCCATCACCCTGTAGACACTGGTGGCAGCATTTATTCAGGTTTCTTATTGAGCTGCACAGAAAAAGATATTGTCAGCATACAACTACCATCACAAGCGATGCTGACAGACAATTTTTATAGTGATTTTGTATAGCTGATCAAAGGTGCTCTTTGTGTGAGAGTGTTGGAACTTGATTGAGCTGAGGCAGCCAGCAGTTCAGATACAGAGGAGGAGGCCTGAGCTGCAGTAAGAAATTCAGCATCTGCTGACTTGGGTTCATGTGTCTGCTCTGCACTACAAAGACTCCATGACCCTCAAACTGCACACTGGTTAGTGAAAGGACCTCAGAGAAATGAAGTGCAATATAACAGAATTACACGTATTCAAGTACCAGCCACAAACAAAGCAATTACTGAATTACCATGGTATAACGGGAGATAATTGCCAAACATTTAACAGATGAATCTCCCTTTCACTGTCACCTTTGTCTCTACACTTCAGCCAATGCAAGAGCAAGGGCAAATTAGGTGCATGGAAAAAGTGAGGCAAATAATGTGTGGAAAAGTTCTGTTCCACAGAATCAGACTAAATGTAATTTCATTCCTTTTTCTGGCTGCAGTGGTAACCAGGAGAAAGAAGAGAGTGAATACATATGTATCCTGTACACTCTGAACTTTCCCTGATATTTTTTCCCAACGGTGTGGGCCAGCAACTTTCTAAGCCTCCAGCTGAATCCAAACTGCAATGGTTGAGCTTCACTCTGGCATCTATCTTCCTTCAGTTTCTCTAGTCTACCCTCAAATGTATTTCTGTTGTTTGTCTTGAGAACAACTGTGGGAACATATTGTGCACTAAGTTTGTTTTTCAAGCCCCTGGCATTGTTGTCAGATTTCAGCTGTCTGGAGGTTTCTATGCAATTCTAGATAATTTTGCAGTAGAGAAGTGGATGGAGATCAGCATTTCCAGATCCCAGCACTTGTTATGCTCAGATAAGTGGAATGAATTATCATTTGGATGTACTGTCTCCCACCTTAAGTCAAGAAGAATTCTTAGACAATACAATTATTCATATTAGATTAAATGAATTCCAGCAAAGGTGTGTTGGCAGATTCACACAGAAGATTTGTGGCAGAGTGAAAAACCAAGCTTGGGTTTCTCATTCATCTTCTTTAGATCACTGTTAAATTAGTTATCAACAACTTCACTTACCCTCTGTTCCTAAATAATCCCAAGTCTTTGCCTTTATTAACCCAGCCATATCAAATTAATTGTGTCTACAGTGTAAACAGGTTCTACTGTGGATAATCATAATCTCATTAATAAGCAGAAACTGTAGTAAATTCACTATATATTCAGGATGCCAAGTCTTTTACTTACCACTGTGCCTGTCTTGAAAAGGAGGTAATGGACTGTCTGTGTGACATCTGCAGCATGCACTAGGTTGTGATAAGGATTTTTGTGTTTACTGTAGCCCACCTCCAGAGCTTCCACAAAAGACACCAAGGCAGAAATAGGAATCTAAGTAAATCAGCACAGAATTAAAGAAAAACAAAAACAAACAAACAAACAAACCCCCCAAAACCAGCTTTAATGGCTAGCATTCAGACAGGAGTACTTTGATAAGAGGTTCTCAAGGAGCCATCTGTACTTCACAAAACAACAAAATGCTATACCATCTGAAACAGTCACTCAAGAGAGAGAGTGAATTCAGGTTACTATTTCAAACTGTTTCTTTCCATCCATAATTACATTACATGTGAATCATTCCCACAAATAAATAAACAGAAATAAGTACACTATGAAATATTGTCTGGAACACACAGAGTATGAAAAGTAACAGCAACTGCTGGATTGATGGTCATGGAGAAATATTTCTAAATAGATTGCAAGCAACTGCCTTCATGATCCGCTGGAATATATCTCTGCTTTACTATTCACATTTAAGATTTTCTAATGAAAAACACATGATATAGCAAATCTTAGATACTTTAAAAGGACTATAATTTATCAGACCTCTGGGTTTTCACAGCAAAACCCAGCCTGCCCATCCTATGGGATTGCCATGATTTTCTGACTCCAAAAGTAACTGAAATGACCTGACAAAATGCAATTCAGGGCATTTCTAGAAAGGAGACTATACCAGGTGGTAACATATGCAACTGGCAACATGGGTCCTCCAGTTTCATCTGCTCAGACAGGAAATACATTAAATGTTAATGTTTCATATAAAAGATCACTGTTTTTCTCCTCTTAGAGATAACTACCTGTAAGTAGAGGATGCCATTCTGAGCAGACATCTTGGTCTCATCAGGCATAAGATGTTCCTGAAAAATTATGGGATCTAGACATCTGTAAACTCTTTCCAGTCAAAGTGAGAACCCCTGGGAAATGGAAATGTCAACAGTGGAAGGGATGAGAGAGTATCTGCGTGGGGAGAGTGGCAATGTTTCCTCTTCAAAGCTGGAGGAAACCTCTGTAACAATCACAAAATTATGGAATAGTTTGGTCTGGAAGGGACTTTTTTAAGTCATCTAGTCAACTTGGCCCTGCAATGAACAGGGGACATGTTCAACTAGACCAGATTTCTCAGAGTCCAAACTGATCTTGAATACTTCCAGGGATGGGGCACATACCACCTCTCTGGGCAATGTTTTCCAGTATTTCACCACTCTCACCATAAGAAAATCTTCCTTATATCTAATCTAAATTGATCCTCTTTTAGTTTAAAATCATTAGCCCTTGTCCTACTGCAGAAGACCCTGATAAAAAGTTTTCCCCCATCTTTCTTATAGGTCCCCTTCAGTTACCAAAAGGCTGCAATAAACAATCCCCAGAATCTTCTCCTCTCCAGGTTTAACAACACTAACTCTGTTGGCCTTTCCTCACAGGAAAGGTGCTCCAGCCCTCTGATAATTTCTGTGGCCCTCCTCTACAATGGCTCCAACAGGTCCTTGTATTTCCTGTGCTGAGAGCTCCAGACCTTGATGACCTGGATGCAGTACTCCAAATATGGTCTCATGAGAGCAGAGTTGAGAGTAGAATCACCTCCTTTGACCTGCTGGCAAATCTAATTGGAATAAATCTGAATTTGCTTTTCTATTCTCTTGTTCACTTTTATGCCTGCATGCTTGAGGATCCTATAAAGCTTCAGGAAAATTACACCATCATTCTTATAGAATCAAATGCAGTATTTCCCCACCTAGTTCACGGTGCCTCATTGCAATTGAAATTACTACATAAATCACACATGGTCTTCTTATTAGGGAAAGTGCAGTGTTTACAAATTCTTCAAAGATCACTAAAATTCCATTTTTAATTGGAAAAAAAAAAAAAAAAAGCAGGATGGAAGGGAAGTTAAACAACATTCAAGATGAATGAAGATAGCCATCTTCTAAGTACTGACCTTGAAACGGTTGATCAGATCATAGCGTGTGAGAAGTTCATAGAAAATAAATTTCAGTGCATGATCCCCACTGGCATCATTTAGTGCAAATACATCAAAGGACCACTTGTCTACATTCTGCAAGAGTATGTAGAAAAGACAGTTAATATGTCATTTTTACCATGATCATACAATTTCTTCACTTTCTCTCACAATTTGAGAATTTCAGTGGTGATATAAATGTATAATTTCTTTTTCAATAAATTCATCATAATCCATTTAACCAATGTAGAACTGTCATGACAGGTAAAAGAATTATACAAGAAAGGCCTTATAAAATCAGGCCTGCTCTGCTAAACTGCTTAAGTTAGCCTGTCACTTCTAAGTAATTTGTACATTCCCATGTGAAAACAATCTTGGTATGAAAACTCGTTAGCATAACAACATATTCCTGGGTTGAAAAACAAATGCACCTGCAATAACAACAAGATCTGTTCCATGAGAACCCATAAAGGAAAAATGTAAACAACTTGAATCTTAGCATGTACATACAAATCACCTACTGACCAATAAATGAAGTAGTAAGAAAACTACCAGCCAATAGGTGTTGCACACAAGGTCTGTGAAAACTGTATAAAATGAGTTGTGAAAATAAAGAATTGACTTTTCCCGCATGAAGAAAATGGAGTCTTGGCTAGCTTATTTCAATACAGAATCATCAATGCACTTAAGTATCAGTATACTTATCAGTATTTTGTGACTTGTGTTTAAGAAGCTTCCATTAATAATATGTATGCTGTTTATTTATTCTAAACATGGCAATTCTCTACACTGGAATTAATCACCAAAGGATGAATCCTAAAATATAAAAATCCTGGTTTGCTTTAGTACCTGAGACATTGAAATGGTCCTATTTGGGCTGATAACAGAACAGAAAAACAAATATCTAATTCCATCTGGGAAAGTTACAGCCAGCTGTAAATGACATACTAATGCTGCAGGCTGGTCAGTCAAGAGATCAAGGAGGGGAAGTTCACTTCTCAGCTCCTACATTTAAAGTTTAAGGTTTCACCTTCTTGCAGAAGTTTGAGTTCAAATCTCAAATGTTAGGGAAGGCTGTGGGAGGTGACAGTATTCATTATCTAGCAAGAGATGAAGAGAAATGGTAATTCTTTCTAAATGCTCAGTTTCCTAGCTTTCTGTCTCTTCTTAACCTTGGGGACTTGTTATATATGTCAACAAGCAAATTCAGGGATAGAGGTTGTTCTACTCATCATTACTGAAAGGCATGACATTTTTGTAGCCACAGATAAGCAGAAGTCAATACTGCAGCCATTGTAAGTAACTACAGGTTCTGTGTTTACTACTTTTATATTTGCTAGCCTAGAAAATATTCTTGGCATGGCATGGGCATCAGAAAAGACTGAAAAATTAAATTCTAAAGCATGTAAATCCTTGGGCAGTAATTAATGCGAAGTTCCGTCCCTAGCGCTAGACTGATGAACAGCAGATCACCACAGCATACTCTGTAAATATATCTGTATGAATGGTTCATATAGCTGCTATTTATATGAAATACAAGGGTGATTGTCCCTTTTACGGCAACCAATCACATCATACCCATATCATACAGAAAGGCAACAGACTACTGCAGTAGAAAAATTAGTATAAAATATACATAAAGGGAGAGAAATGCTGTGCACTCAATTTTAAAAAAATGCCAAACTTCTCATCCACTGAAAAAGAAGTGAGACAGATTATACATCCAGAACTTGCGCTGCTACAGCCTGCTTTTTTTTTTAGAAGCTGCAGCATTTCACTCTTATATTAAAACCTACCTCTGTCACAAAGCTGTGATTCTATAGCTTTGGGTTAATAAGTTAGATGTCCTCTTGACCACCATTATTAGTCAAAAGATAAGCTTTTTTGGACTTCATTGCATCTCAATCCTTGTCTGTATTGGCATGACTCTAAGGAGAATACTGATTATGGCAATCCAGAACAGCTGAAGGCATGTGTGTGGTACACTCCTACACCCTTTTGCATGCTTAAATCACCAGATCATTTTATAAAGAACACTAAGCAGTCAGGTAGCTGTAAGCGTTTTTTAACTGACCTTACTGGACTGAAGCAAGCAACAAAACACACCATTTTCAATGGAGGAGATAGGACGGAGAAATTTAAGATGAAATATTATTTTTAAGTCAAAAGACTTGACAGAATCATAGAATATGCTGAGTTGGAAAGGACCCACAAGGATCATCAAGTCCACCTCCTAGTCTTTCACAAGACATCCTCAAGTGTCACACCATGTGCCTGAGAGCATCATCCAAATGCTTCTTGACCACTTTGCTAGGGAGCCTGTTTTGACTTCTTCAGAGTAACTCCGATTTCAACCAAATCCATCACCAACCCCAAAATAATCCAGGCAAAGGCATGTTCTCCAAACACTTTTGGGGGAAAAAAAAATATAAAATTCTAGAGTGCACAATGACCAGGTAGGTGCTATTTCACTCTGAGCAAAATTAGTCAATAACTTTGTTGTTATTGGTTTAACTTATTCTAACATGACCACTTCTTTTTACAACCTAATAATTTGAAAACAGTAAAAAGGGAGGAATTCTCTAAGGCTTAAGTCAGTTGAGAGTAGTTGATGAGTCTTCCACTGTCTTTTTATTGTGAAGGAATGCAGGAGAATAGGTACCAGTTATAGATATCTTCCCTCATAAGCTGGCTATGGAGTGTAGTTGCAAAAGAACAAAGAATTTACATCCCATTTGCAGGAGTGAAGCTAGCACTTGACAACATGCAGTTGGAAAAAGGTGTGGGTGGACACTTTGATTCTGTATATGAAAAACATGTTTGATCATTCTTCTTGCAATTCCTCCAGTTCTTTTGACGAGTTCTACTATTCAAAATGAAAAGGATATCCTAACTGTAAATCTTTACTGTGTGGAGAAATGCTGCAAGATGTCTTAATGAGTTTTACACTTAATATCCCTGTGTATTGCCCCACTATATCACCTTTTTTCACCATTGCATGGCATGGCTACACCACATGCAACATGTAATCTGCAAAGCTGCTGTGTAGGCAGCTGGTTGCTAACTTCTGTTTGTAGTCTTGATAATTCCTGCCTAAGTCAAGAATCTTACAATTGGCCCATGGATGGAAGCTTTGTTTGTTTTTCAGACTACTTCTGACTGATTGTTTTCGCTCTGAAACCTCAAAACTCACAGAAGGGCCGGTTTGCATAAACTGATTGTCACTTTGAAGACCTGAAGCTGAACAGTGCAAGAAATTCCCTTTTCTCACAGCAACAGATCCTTTTCCTTCTCCATCTCTCTCCATCTGTGGTTTTTTTTTTTTTTTCTTTCTTCCTTGTGGGATGTTATGAGTGATTCCTAAATCTTAATTTAATCACTGTAATCTAGAACAGAATTGCAATTTTCACAGCCTGAAAATGGCCACAGTCATGAACTTTATTCTTTCTTTTATTGAAAGGATAATCCCTTAGGCCAGTTAAATTATTAATGTATGAGAACTAAGTGAATGTCAGAGAGAAGGAAAGGCCAAGTATTAAGACCCCCCCCCCCCTTATGTCAAATATCACAGTATTATTTTGATGCTTTGTGCAGACCCCCTTCAATAACTTTTTATTTGGATTACCTTTAGCACTCCAATTACAGCTGGTGGGTAGCTCAAGCCGACCATATTTGAGGTACGCCTGTACATTCTACCAGGATGAAATAGATAAAGCAACACATAAATAGAATTAAAAGAAACAAAACAGACAATCAACAAAACTCATAAAGCAATAAAGCAGAAGACCATTACAGGAGACCTGATTTAGCCCAGAAAACCCTGAATGGAATATGGACCTTTTTTTCTTTCCGTTTTGTTCCTAACTTGCCCAATATTCTCAATAGTATTCTTATTGTATAGCTTAATTTGAGATTGCGCACTACCCAGTATCTCATAGCTTGTATCTCATATCAAGCTGAACATGACAAAGAATTTACCAGTACCAGGTCTTCAACAGATGGAAAGGCTACACTAAGCTAAACAAAATGTTCCCCATTTTCCACTGCACATAACTGTACTGACTTTTCAGTTCTCTTAGTCCTTGCTGGCCAACATGCAAGCTAATACTGAGTGTACTTCAGAAACCATTTGTATGCAATGGATTAACTCCAGTGTGATACAGCAGTTACTTTTGTCTGCATGTTTTCAAGATTAATATAAAACCTTTTGGGTGTTTGCCATGTGTGTGTGTTTCAGGGAGTGAGAGAAAAATAACAAGGCAATAATCAATGTCTGGAACCATATTAAACAAAGTACGTAATGTACCAGATTTTAAACTTGATTATAAAATATATTTTAAACAGATTTTATAGTATGTACAAGTTTCTAAAGTTGTTTTCAGGACACACGGTGCTTAAAAGGATTTGGTGAATGCAGAAACTCTGTCATAGATAGAATGTCTTTCCACAGGCCCCTCTTTTTGCCCTAAAGCACTGTAGGACTAAAAGGAGATGATAGAAAGCTCTCTTCTCCCATCTTAAATGATTCTGTGCAAAGTCTTCCTTCACTGCTATTTCTTCTTCATCCTCTTCTGCACTTGGAACAGAAAAAAGTCATTCCCCTTTGAAGACTTATATTCACCCATTCCCAAATCATAGAATTTCTTATCCCTTCCTTTCTCTAGTCAGAAGCTCCATAGCATTCTCTTAAGAGACAATTGAGGCAAAACCCCTTTCCCTTAGCTCAGGAGAGTCGCAACCCTCCTCTGGTGGCATATTTTATCTGACCACTTCCTTTTTTGGGTCACAGTGATCCAGGTCAGCTGGAGAACAGGCTACTGAGCCAGCTTTCTTCATTTACTTCCTTTTTGAGCAAGTCCCCCACGAAGAGTAAGGGTTATTTCACAAGTAGCCTGTCAAACCTTGGAGAAACCTGTCCCAAGGAGAAATTAGGGGTTTAGTCTTATTTCAGTTTGCTGCCACTCTTAACCATGTACAGTAACTTTGGTGCACAGATAAAAATATTTGCTATAGTGATGACAAAGAAGGCTTCTGTGTGTCTTTGTGGGTTGTGATCCACTGTCTGATATGCATAACCTCCTGCACACAGGGCTGCTAGGCTGTCACTGCAATTCTCATGAACAGTGCAAGGTGCTCTGATCTTCCATTCCTGACTTGAATTTTGTTATTACAAAATTACCCCAGAGATCTGCTGTCTTTCAGGCTGTCCAAACAATGCTGACAGTTTCAGATGTGCCAGCCCTCCTTCTGGCTAGAACAAAGAAAATCAGTGAAGAGTGGTTACTTGACAAGCAAAAGGTAAGATTAGAAGTGAGTCCAAATTGAAATGAATAAATGCTTAAAAGGGTTAAAAAAATTAAAATCAGTTTTAGCAGCAGGTTGTGATGTAAATCACAAGAGGGAAGGCTGAGAGGACTCAATGGCTTTTTTGAAATCCTCCCTGAGCTCCAAAATTTTCATATCCGTTTTGATCAACATTCTAGTAATATGGTAATATACTAATATGGTAATATACTAAGATGGTAAAGGAGTATCTTAGGACTTCTTCATAAGAAATACTAGACCACGGAGGTAAACAGAAGCAAGGGAGTTTGATCTGTCCAAATTTTAAATGCTGTCACTCCTGACCTAGGACTATGCAGAAGTGTATATTGTCTGTCAAAATTATACCAAGTGTGCTATTACATCTGTACTATAGTAAGAAGAGGGAAGTAGGTATTGTTTCAGTTTGCAATCTTTTACTAAATATCAGGTTTTTAGGTGTTACCCAGATCTATGTAGAAACATTAACAGAAGCACATTAAAGTGTTTCTCATTTAGTAGTCTTCTACTAGTCCTCTGAGGTCTTCTGGCCTAAGGTACTCTCCTCCACCTCCTGTCGTTGTGCCATCACATACTACAGGTGAAATCTGCAGTACCTGGGTAGTTACTAGAGCAAAGTAATTACATGACACTTTACCTTTCCACAAATATCCCAGCCTGCACTGCATGGACAATACTCCTGAACCGGGGTTTTTCCTCAGTCCTTTTGAGAATCATCCCCATTTGCCGTGTGAAGGTAGAAGCCAACCAGTCACGGACTTCTGAGGGCACAGAGTCAGAATGGATATCACTGAGTTCATCTTCTGTGTCCAGTAAATGCCTAGAAGGATGAGGAAACAGAAGGGTAAACAAACTCGGTTAGGGAGCACTACATTAGCAACCAAAAAAAGAAAATCATATATATTCCAATTAAAGCAGCTGTTAAAAGTATTTGATTCATCAGCCCTAATAAAACACAGTAGTACAGATCTTCAACTGTTTGTTTATTCTCTTATGTACTTAC
Source organism: Hirundo rustica (assembly GCF_015227805.2). NCBI lineage: Eukaryota > Metazoa > Chordata > Aves > Passeriformes > Hirundinidae > Hirundo > Hirundo rustica. The sequence continues at coordinate 100,815,349 of NC_053450.1, forward strand.
ATTTCAGATTGTGAAACTTACTACTAGGCTGAGAATCAAGAAGTATCAGTCTTCTGAAGCACAACTATATAATCATCTACTGACTTCACATCTTCAGCTCATCAATATTTCTAAACTTTCTGCCTTTCAAAGGTAATTTATGGTCATTTCTAGGTATTTCTAGCTTCTGAGTTAGTAACATACAGTTCTCTACCATTCTGGTCATCTGTGTTGACTCTATCGTTTATCACTGGTAAATGGCAAGTAACCAAGAGGGGGAAACCCTCTGCAATGTCTTACCAGTATACCTCTGTCATGAGTAAAGGACATCATACAAGTGAAAAATTTGACATTGTTTAGAAGAAATAGTTGAGTAGAAATTTAGAAGCTGTCAGAAAAAGTAAGACAATTACTATGAAAACGTTTCTCTGAGAAAAAGTATATTACATTTATGATTGTGTTTGATCTCCTTCCCTGTCCCAGGAAACTTGAAGAAGCTTTTAAATGAAGGTTGGAGATCTAGTCTACACAGAATACAATATTCTAATGATTAAAACCATAATGTCTATGAGTAATAAATCTCGGCTCAACCAACTTTCACAATTGACATGTTAATTACAACTGGTGCTAGATGTGAGAGCTGATGTCTGTAATTACCTCACCTAGTTTCATCAATGTATATTGACTCAAGAACAGTTGCTGCATATTCCAAATTCTTCTTTAGATCTACAACTGAAGCTTCCCCTCTCTCTAATTGCTTTACCAAAGACCGCAACCTAAAGAAAAGGAAAACAAAAGTCTGATTAGTATAAAGCAAAATGGGTTGAGAGTGAGGGTCAGTTCCTAGGATGAGACCTAGCATACACCTTGACAGGTAAAAACTTTTGAAAATCAACAAGTCTTTTGAAGCTACATACATGAAATCAACAAAAATTACTTTTCAAAGATCAGTTATAATGATGCCAGGCAAATATACGTAAGTCCATGTGTTATCACAGAATCATACAATCACAGAATGATAGAATATCGGTTGGAAAGAACTCAACAGTATCACTAAGTCCAGCCTCTGACCCTACACAGGAACCCCAAGAATCACACCATATGCCTGAGAGCATTGCCCAAAGGCTTCTGAACTCAGACTCCCTGAGTCCTGTCACTAGTCATAAGAGTGAAGAGATGAGTATCTGCCCTTCCACTTTCCCTCATGAGATTGTTGAAGATTGCAATGAGGTCTCCTCTTAGTTTTCTCTTCTCCAGTCTGAACATATCACGTGGTCTCAGTCACTCTTTAGAAGGCTTCCCCTCCAGACCTTTCACCATACTTGTGGCCCTCCTATGGACACTTTCTAATAGTTTAATATCTTTCTTATATTGTGGTGTGCAAAACTACACAAGGTGAGGCCATACCAGTGCAGAGCAGGGTAGGACAATCACTTGCATTAATCAGCTGTCTGTTCCCTGCTGAAAACTGAAATAAGTGAAAATAGAAATCAATCAAAATTTAACACAGGAGCTAAGAGAGGACAATTTCAATCCAGCCATAAGAAGGAACTTCTTGAATAATATCTGTTAACAAATGACTGTTATTTCTCATGATTGATGTACATATGCAAAACTGTACTAGAATACACTTAGAAACACTATTGTAGAAAAACTATACAAGGTTAGGAAATGCTATGAATTTCATTAGTTCAAGCAGCCACCCTTAGATTATCTCATATGTATTAAACAGAACTCACTACTTTCATATCCAAGCAGTAATCATTGCTTCATATGCCTCCTCATTTCTTCATTCCATGTATGGGGAGTCTACAGATATGACCCCTTAGCTAGCTACCAGAAGCATGCCACAGGAGTCAATAATACAGAAAGAACATGACTTTTGGTTCTTCCTGGCTTGTATTTAATTGATGTAAGTATCTGCCAGCTTTATGCTGAACTCATTGAAAATTCATGTTCAATAACAGCACAGCAAGTAATGGTTGTTTCATGAAACCAACATTCTTCATTGAAGGTTATGCAAAGTACCATGTGCATCAATAATTTAAAAAAACACCAGAAGTACAGTTGTTTCTCACACCATCATGTGAAAAAATTACACTGTCGTTGTCTTACATCCAATATCTCTAACTATTGCTAATTCATTGAGTTATAGCAGCTGCTCCCGATTAATTGTCCTAAATAAGAGCCTGGTGATAGTTTGCCTTTAATGTATTCCTTATATCTGGGGGGTTTTAAATAATCCTAAATGGACTGAAGGGAATCCAGGTAAATTTGTTAGCTGAAAAATTCTGCTTCAAGGTGGCTGAAATAATTTTGAAATTCAATCAAATTCACCTGTATCATGTAGGAACATGGTTTAGTGAGAGCTTGGCAGTGCTGGGTTAATGGTTGGACTCAACAATCTTAGCAGTCAACTCTTAGATCAACTCATTTGTAAGCCTTGACAGCCACCTCAAATAGCTTTTTTTTTTTTTTTTTAAAAAAAAAAAAAGTAAAATCAACAACAACATTCTTTATAAATTAACAAAAGAGTAATCAGAAATAGACCTGACTGCATAAAAGCCAGCTTCAATATACACACACAAAAAGACACACAAAAAGAGTCTCTCCTAAAGTTTGGAAGATAAACATCTGCTGAACTGAAAGACAAAAACCCTGCCTTCTGATCTTCAGCACATTCCTCGCTCTTCTCTGGAAAACCACCATAATTACCAGTAAGAAATTCTTAATAAGTTTGAGTAGCAGTGAACCATATCAAAGAATTCCTACATAGAAACAGATGTGCATCTGCCATCTCACTATAATGTACAAACTTGATACATCTGATATTCTGAGAGTCTTATCAGAGTTAGAGAGCATATGCAGACTGTCTAAGCATGAGCATATAGAGGGTCTGACAGATGCTCTGCAACAGTATCTGTCTGCCTGCTGCGGTGTAAAAAGACCTGTAAGGCAAATACACAGGATACTTAATACTGTCCAAAAGTATCCAGAGCAGACTACATGTAGCTATGCATGTAATGCATATGTGCAGTAGTTTCATGCAGCTGGGCAGACAGATGTCTCCACAGTTTGCATAGCAAATCCCTGAAACCTGTTCCAACTGAGGATTGGTGGGAGAGTTACAGCATACACAGGAGGTAACCCAGAAGCTCACCATCTCCTTTTACAACAGTCAGTGGGTATTATTCATTCCACAGTCTGCCACAACTTAATCTAAGGCTCTGCATATATATATACTGAGGAAAAGACACAACCTAGAAAGCCAGCTTATGTTGTAGTACTCAAACTGAAAATAGGATAACTGGTAGCCTGTGTCCCAATGAATTTTTTTTAGGCTGGATAGCTATCTTCTGTCACTACTTTTATATACAAAAAAAATGTAAGTCACAACATTTAGAGGAAATAAAAACGTGTTTGCAAAGAACACACAGTACGGCTACACTGGCATTTTTAATCCAAACAATTTCTGTGCAATACCCCAAGTAATTGCTTTGCCTACTTCATGTTTCCTGAAATATCCTTTTTCCTTTGAATAAAAATACAAACATTAAAAATTTTAAGTAGTCATTATTTTTTAATTATTATTTGAAGCACAGGAGTGCAACAATGATAAGGTCATTTGCCTTGACAGGATGGTAAAAAGCTTGTTTCAACTTACCTTGATTCAGATAAACTTTTGACAACATTAGTCAACTACAAGTGAAATTAAATAGTTTAAGCTTCCACTTCCCATTTATAAATTCCTTCATGCATATTGAAGGAAGACCTTAGCTGGAAACTTTAGGAAACTTTGGCTTACTGAATGGTTTCCAATAAAACTACATCCTAGGCACTTCCTCAGCACCAGGTCCTGTAAATTATCATTGTATCCCTCTCCTGCTACTGAAAACTCTATTGCACTCCTCCAATATGCAAACACCTCCTCTATTCTCCGGTTCTGAACTTTGGGAACCAAATGAGAAAATATAAGCAGTTAATAGGATTGATCATGTGTGGTGGTATTTATTTATTTAATTATTTGTTCATTTATTTACTTAATTGTTCCGGTCTACTACTTCACCTAGCACGAATCTTTTATAGAAATCAGGTAGACAGATGCTCATGGAAGTCACTGGAGGTGGATATCAATGGTAAACCACCTGCCTGTCATATACTTCCTCAAGAAATGGTGCACTGCCTCTTTGATGTGCTTGCCTTCCTCCACGAGTGAGAGAAATGATCCAGGAAATCATCTTAGGTGGTCATTGTGGTTTCAGATGGCTAAGATGAGGTGAGATGACACATTCCATTGAATAAATGTCAGAGCTGAACAAGGATAAATTTCAGATGCGGGAGAGAAAGAAAGGCTGCTATATTCTTTTTTCATACCCAGAAATCTTCTAATTGGTATTTCCCAAAGCAAGCCTTCCTGTTGGCAGACTAGTTCTTTCTGAGATGTTAGTGTGAATTAGTTTTCTGGGGAAACTGTTCAAACACAATGCAATCAAAAATATTGTAGTCAATACAAAATTGAATTTTTTGACAATGACATCCAAAAACAGTAAATGAAATCTTCCAGAAATAAACGTTTTCAAACCACTGTTGCCTTTTATTAAAAAAACCCATCCATTATAATACATTGTCTTGGTTTGGAAAGACAAGTGTCCACCAAGGAAAGCTGGAGCTTCCCTTGGAATGGAGAATGTAAAACCTCCTCCCTTCAAATTAAAATTTTGCATTTAGGGGCTTTCAGGCAAAGATATGGGAATAAGAATAACAGTTCTTTGCTAGGAATATTAAAAATACAAATGTAGTAGTACAAAAAAACAAGCAAACAAGCAAAAAAATCCAAGAAACACTGGCAGAGTCAGAATACGACCTGACACCTTGTTGGTCAGGGTGTTGGTAGCAATCCAAAGAAGTCCTCCTGGAGTAATAGATGTGGTTCTGTGGGACTAGAGATGATCCTGTAGAAGGGTCCAGTGGTGGCGAGAAGTGTCCAGTCTTCCTTTGAGAAATCCAGTGGAAAAACAAGCTGCCCTGGTGTTTCTGACTCTCAGTTTTTACCCAAGTAGGAATGGTTGGCTCCTCCCACTGGGTGTAGTATCTCACAATGGGATGATGTAATTGTATCAGTCCTGTCATGAACCTTAATGGCCCATTAATAGAAGATATCCCCCGGAGGGAGGATGGATCATGGAAGAGATAAGAACACTAGCCCACCTGCTTTTAACAGCTGGCTCATAACAGAAGACACCCACTCCTTCCTCCCCAGAGTTATGAGGAACGGGTAATACAAGAGATAATGAAAAAACCCCCACCTCCCCAACTGGTTTCAACAGATGGAAAATAGAATACACATTTTTGTTTACCTATTGTAACCCAAGACACACATCAGACACAAATCTAACAGTTTTTAATTTGCAACTTTAAACACGTACCTGAAATAAACGGTCAATAAATGTATTTAATATGCAATAGAGAGATAACATATGATACATATAAAAAAAACTACACAATGAGATCACCTGCCCTGAACTAAGGAGAACAGACTTTGGCATCTTTGGGAACCTGTGTCATAGAGTACCCTGTGGTAGAGCCCTGGTGAGCAGAGGAGTTCAAGAATACTGGAAAAATATTCAAGGATCTCTTCCTCCAAGCTCATAGGACAATACATCTCAACAAGGGGCAAAAATGCCAAGAGGCATCCATACATGGATAAGGAGCTGCTGAGCACCTCAAAGATAAAAAAGAAGTTTACAGAAGGTAGAAGCAAAGATAAGCTAAAGCCCAGTTAAAACTGAGTCTAGCCAGAGATGTCAGAGACAACAGAAATGGCTTGTGTAGGTAGCTTGCTAACAAAAAGCAACTAGGGAGAATGTGAGCCCTCTCTAGAAGGAAGTGGGAGACCTGGATACCTGGGTAAACCTGGAATATGGGAAAAACTGAGGTTCTCAATGAATTCTATTCCTCAGTCTTCAACAACAAGTGTTTCAGCCCTTCCCCCCAAGCCATGAAAGGAAAATGCAAGCACTGGGAGAATGAAGATCCTAAGGCCACTGTAGGAGGGAATCAAGTTCAAGACCATCTAAGGAACCAGAATGTGCACAAGTCTATGGGATCTGATGGAATTCATCCATGGGTCCTAAGGGAACTAGTAGACAAAGTTGCTAAGCTACTATCCACCATATTTGAGAAATTGTGTCAGTCAGCTGAAGTTCTTGATGACTGTGTATTGATTCGACATGGCCTGTTTTTTTGGTAGCTGGGGGGTGGTGTGTGACACTGGGGTAGCTTCTCTGAGAAGCTTCCACCATGTCAGAGACAATCTCTGACGGCTCTAAAGATGGGCACTCTGCTGTCCCAATTAGAGAGGTTGTTAACACCTCTGTGATGACATATTTAAGAAAAACAAAATCAAAACAATGCACGTGCATTTTTTGTTTCCAGGCGTGGCAAGGCACTGCCACTAGGGGCCATCCTGGCAGAGTCAGCAGGCTTCCACAGCTGCTGCTATTTCAGCATGGCCTGCAGTGAGCCTTACCTGCCTGGCTGCTCCTAACCAGCCACACTGCGGGCAGATGGGCAGGGGCAGCACCAGCGGCTTCTTCCCTGCATCCCCTATGAAGAGAGGGTTTAAATAGCTCCAGTGCCACAGCAGCCATCACTGCCTACACAATGGTGGCAGGGGCCCCTAGCCAGCAGCAGAAAGATGACAAGCAACTCCTTGATGCAGAACCTAGACAAGATTGACCTCGTGGCACTGCAGGATCTTGCAAGAATCTGAATTAGTGGAACTTTTTGGCAATGGTACCTACAAGCAGCAGTTTTTCTTCTAGTCAGAGAAGGGAAGAAGGAAGTGCGGACATATGAAAGAAAACAACATGGTGCCACCAAGTGGAGAAAAAAGGGGGGGGAGGAGATGTTTCCAGCATCAGAGCTGAAATTCCTCTGCAGGCCGTGGTGTGGACTATGGTGAAATGATCTGTCCCCTTGTAGGACATGGGGGATGCAGACATCCACTCGCAGTCCATGAGCGTCCTCAGGGAAAAATGCTCATGCTGGAGCCAATGGATGCCAGAGAAAGATGTGATCCAGTGGGAGACCTGAACAGAGAGAGGGCCCTTGCTTCCAAACTAGAGCAGCCTCTTCTTAGAAGACTGCACCTCATGGGCAAGTGACCCATGCCACAACAGTTTTGGGAAGACTGTTTGCCCACTCGAGCGACCTCATGGCATAGCAGAGGAAAGACTCCTCTCTCTGAGCAAACAGAAGAAGATCTCAAGTGATGAACTGACCAAAACCCCATGCCCTGTCTCCCTGCACCATTAGGGAAAGAGGGAGGGGATGGGGGAGGAAATGGTGTTTTAAAGGCTTATTTTACTTCTCATTATCCTCCTCTGACTGTATTAATAATATACTTTTCTTATGCCTTTAAATTTAAAATCATTTTGCCCTTAGAGTGTTTTTCTCCCAATCCTTATCTCAAGTCATGAACCCTTTTGTTAATTCTTTTTTTCCCCTCTCCTCTGCCCAACTATAGAGGAAGAGAGTGAGCAAACAACTTTCATGGATGCCTGGCATTGGGCCAGTATCAAGCCAAAACAGACTGTAAGAAATGGAAATATAACCTCCATTTTTAAAAAAGGGAAAGTGGAAGACCCAAGGAACTGCAGTCAATTCAGTCTCACATCTGTGCCAGGCAAGATCAAGGAGCATATTCTCTTAGAAACTCTATCGGTAAATAAAGAGATGACTGGTGATAACCAACATGGCTTCGCTAAGGGGAAATCATATCTGAGAAGTTTGATGGCTTTCTATGAAAGGCTACAGAGTTGGTGGATAGGGGCAAAGCAACTGATATTGTCTACCTGGACGTGTGCAAAGCACTTAACACTGTCTGGAATGACTTCTTTGTCTTTAAACTGGAGAGACATGGATTTGATGAATGGACCACTCACTGGATAAAGACTTAGCTGGATGGCTGCACCCAGACAATGCTGCAGAAATGGCTTATTGTCCACATGGTAACCAATGACCAGTGGTGTCCCTCAGGAATTGGTGTTGGAGCTGACACTGTTCAACATCTGTCTTGGTCTGAAAGACAGGTATCTGCTAGGGAGAGGCGGGGCCTCTCTAGGAATGGAGAACTCCAATCCCTTACCTCCAAGTTATTATAATTTAGAAGATTAAAGAGATTTTTCAGTCAGAGCTATGGGGAAAGGAATAACAGTCCTTTACTAGTAAATATAACAGGACAAACAAACAACAACAACTACAGCAATAACAATAATAATAAACAGAACCAAGAACCCCAAGGAGCTTTGTCTCACAAGTCCCAGGCAGTCTGATCTCTTGGGACCCCAAGAGCACCAAGCCGAAACAGTAGAAACTCCAGGGCTGATGGCTGAAAACAGTGGGTTGTCCTGGCAGGCAGGGGGGCTGTCCTGGCAGGTAAAGTGAGCAGTGCTGAAGAAGCTGTGATGGCTGGACAGGGGCTGACCCAGCTCCAGCAGGGCAGGCAAGGAGCTCTGAACTCCTGAGCACTCCAGCAGATGATAGCATTCCCAGGACCGGACCCTCCGTTAACAGTGGACTCCTCACGCAGCTAGCAGTTGCCTGACCATCCTCTCCAATGCCGAGAGCAGAAGAAACCACCCTCAGCTCCCAGAGCCCCCGAGCCTTTCCGTCTCCCCCAAACCAAGTGATCTACCACCCTCACCACTTCTTTTGTGTGGGTCAAGTACCCTTTAAGCATCAGTATTTAGTCTCTTAGCAACTTATGGGGGGGAAAAATTCTATAGGGAAAGGAAAAAAACAAAATTAAACTTAATCCCCAACAACATCTTTGTTGGCAACATGGACAGTGAGATTGGTGCACACTCAGCAAGTTCACTGATGACACCAAGCTCTGTGGCAGTGCAGTGCAGTATGATGGAGGGAAGGAATAATGCCATCCAGAAGGAACTCAACAGGCTTGAGAGGTGGACAAATGCAAACCTCATGAAATCCAATAAAGTGTAAGGCCCTACATCTGTTTTGAGACAATCACAGGAGTATCTAAGAGCTGGGCAGAGAAGTGATTGAGAGTAGTCCTGTGAAGAAGGGCTTGGCAGTCACAGGTGATGGAAAATTCAACATGAGCCAGCAGTGTGTGCTCATAGCCCAGAAAGCCAATCAAATCGAGCAAATGTGCTCCTTTTGATGCAGCTGGCTGCGCTGCATCAAAAGGAGCACAGCCAACAGGTTAAGGGAAATTATTCTCCCCATACTCTGCTTTTGTGAAACACCACCTGGAATACTGCATACAGTTCTAGTGCCCCCAATGTTAGAATGACATAAAACTGTTGGAACAAGTCCAGAGAAGGGCCAAAGTTGATAAGGGGAGTAGAGTTCCTCCTGTATGAAGACAGGCTGAGAAAGTCAGGCCTTTCTGTCTGGTGAAGAGAAGACTGCATAGAGACTTCATAGCAACCTTCCGTTATCTGAAGGGGACCCACAAAAAAAAATTGGAGAGGGACTCTTCATCAGGAACCCTAGAGATAGAACAAAGAGTGATGGATTCAAATGGAGGAAATTTGGGTTGGATTCACGGAAGAAAATCTTTATTGTGAGGGTGGTGAGGTACTGGAACAGGTTGTCCAGAGAAGTTGTGGATGCTCCTTACTTGAAAACATTAAGTTTGCGGTTGGATGGGGCTCTGAGCAACTTGATCTAGGGGAAGAAGTCTATGCTTATGGAAGGGGACTTCGCTCCAGCAAGGACAGGGATGATTTTTGCAGGAACCAAGAGGAATCAAGTCAATGTAGGGGTAGACTGCTGGCCATTTGTCTCTTTTAGTCATATCAGTAAAACCCAGCTGGACAGCTTTCAGCTCTGCAACCAAACTTGATCCACCTTGTCCTTTAATAGCTTCTGTGACTCGCTGCATAGGACTCCATGTAGCTTTTAATTTTTGATGTATGCCTACAATACAGCAGGAACTGTCAGTAAAGCGGATTTTCTTTTCCAGGTAGTTAATTATATGGGGCAGCCCTTTTAGCAGATGACACGTTTTCCTTCTTGTCCTCTGCAGATAATCCACAATTTTCACTGTCAGGCCAGCTCGTGATGATTTCCATCCTAGGTGACTAGGGTTTCCTATTCAAGCTTGCTTTGTGATCAATGTGATCCACTTACTTCATGAAAGTCCTTTTCCATGTGTGAAAGGGACTTTCCGTTTAGACATCCAGCACGGAAGTGGCTACCAGGGCACCCAGAGGAGCTGTGCTTTGGTGCCAATCACTTCTGAAGAAGCTTGAACCCCTTCATAAACTGCCAGTATCTCTTTTTTGGCAGAGGTGTAGTAGGCTTCACCTCTTTTGTATTCCTGACTCCACGGCTACTGCATGAACAGTCTCCTGTTTAATTTGTTTAAAAGGCTGTTATTGTTAAGGACACGATTTGAAACCATTCTTCCCAGTCACTTGATAGAGAGAGCTTATGATCTGACTGTAATCTGCAACATGCATTCTCAAAAAACTCACAGCACTGAGGAAAGCTTGTCTTTACTTTTAGCTGGTTCGTGCAGAAATAACTGCAATTTTCTTGACCATGTCCACTGGAAATTGATTATATGCCATTTTACCCCCAGAAACCTGGGCTGGTTCCTTGACTTTACTTTGCTTTACGGCAAAGCCAGCCTTCAGGAAGATATCAATTATCTTCTCCCCTTTCTGAAAAACTTCGTTAGCTGTTTTGCCCCACATGATGATGTCATCAACGTACTGCAATGTTCTGGACTCTCACCCTTTTCCAGTACAGTCTGGATCAGTCCATGGCAAATGGTGGAGCTATGTTTCCATCCTTTGTACAGTTGAATCCAGTTGCACATTTTTATCTTGTTGAGTTTTAAGATATTCATGTTCACTTTTTTTTTTTTTTTTTTTTTTTTTTTTTTTTTTTTTTTTTTTTTTTTTAAGTTTGTTGCCAGCAGTATTTTAAAATGTATGTATTTTTTTTCTCTAGTTGCCACAGTGGATGGGAAAGATTTGTCTCTCAATTTAGTTTTGGGAGCTTACACAGGATTTCATATGATTATGGAATCAAATTTTTGTACCTCTTCCTATCTCCTCAGAGCAAAGTATAAAATTACTACAAGGGAAGCAATGTGTAGTAAGAGTAAGAGATATGTAAAGCCTAATTTTGCAGAATAAAGGGATGTTGAAGAGTTGGTGGCCCCTGCAAGGAGGGAGAAAAGGGGATGACAGATGACCTGAAGTGGCAGCTGTAAAGTTCTAACTGTAGGTGAAGAAGACATAAGTGTTTAGGAGAAGAAGAAAAATTATGGGGTTGAGAACCATTGAAGTGTTTGATAAAGCTGAAAATGTATTTGGTCTGATCCCAGGACCCTGACTGAAATATGCTGAAGAGATTGGAATTATGTGCTGTTGGAGTGCTGTTATATTTTGTCTCCCACCCTTGAGGCAGTCCAAACTATTATGGAGTAGAATATTTATGGAATGTAATTTTCCCATGGTACCCACTGACCTTTTCCTCTTTCTGTGGGTACAGGTTCTGAGATCCCTCTGAAATCTGGTTGGTGGGAGGAGTAAGGGTGGTAATCTGGCACATGTATATTTGTTTGGGTTGAGGTGATACCTGAGCCTGTAAGATCACGGACACAAAAAGTCAAGGTAGCCTAACTATTGATTCTTAGAGTTTGTACAAGTAGTGCAATGCATTGAATTATCAATAAGCAAGAGAGAATCTTAAATTGAATTTGCCATGCTATTTTGGAGCCCAATTTACTAGTCCAGCAAGTATCAAAAATAGTTTTAGAAAATTGTCTAACATTCACTAAACCTCACTGAAGAAGAGTGCTGTTTCAAGAAACACAAAGGAAATCACAGACCATGTGATTTAGACCGTGATGCATCCAAATGCTGGACTCTTTGGTCACTGCAAATGAAAGATGGGTTCATGAACTCTTCCCCCCGATCCTGGTTTGCATCACACCTTGCCTGCGATGTTAGAGACTCACTGAATGGGGGGCAATGACTTGTATAGAGGGAAACCGTTATTTATATAAATATTTATGCTTTGATTATTGGAATAACAATTGGCCTTGACATGAGTTCCTGTATGCTTTCATCTTTGTTTCCTTTTTGTTCTATTTGCTAGATAAGGCCATGAGAGGAAAGGTACCACTAGGGTGGTCCCTGTCAATGTCTTGAGCCCAGGGTTGTCAGAGAACAGAGGAGATTGTTTGCTCAAAAAATTTCATGTTTGTGTGAGCGAAGGGGTAGCTTGGGCCTTACCCTGGTGAGGCAGTGCACTGCCCTGTACACCTCATTCTTAGAGCCTGTATCCCAGCCTGTCAGTGGCTGCCAATCCCTAGCACACTGGAGGCAATGCCTCAGAGCACCTCTGGAGCCCCTAACCCAGCTCCTGGGTGGTAAGACGACTGGAAGTTCCCCGTGGGGGAAGAGCCGAAAAGGCCAAGGGGTATTTAAGGCCAAACACGAGGCAATTACGTAGCAGGGGGAGATATCCTGCTACAGAGTATCTCCCCCACAATAAGATCTTGCTAACTGATGAATTAACTCACTAAAGACAGATTGTCTCATGGAAGTGACACTTCCAGCTGACAATAAACATCTTGATGTGGAAGCAACGTTGTGGAAATGAGCTGGAATTTCTGACTGACAGACAACCCACTTTACAAACTATAAAAGCTACACCAAACTTTTACAAAACAGAAGTTTTTTCCACATTCCCTGGAAATGTGTGTGGCTTTTCCCCAAAGTCAGCATGCTGGTTTTATGGTTACTCTCTCGAGAGTTGAGTGAAAGGACTCTATGTACACTATGAGCAGTTTCGTGGTAAATTACAGTGAATCCTAATCTATACTATTTCTTTGCTAGTTTTAATATTGGTACCTTAATGTCATGCAGACATAAAATGTCTGTTTTATATAATCTACTAGTAGTTCTTTTGTTTTATAACGTGTAGTAACTCTGTTCAAGACTTTTTGTCTGTTATTTTCTGTCTGTTCAATAAATAATTCATTTTATCAAAGATCTGATCAGCCATTCTTAGAACTTGCAAGCCAGAGTGGTTTAGGTGTGCCAGAGACTGAAATAGTTCATGCCTCAAACACTGATATAAAGTTTTCCCCACTATAACAAAAACTGTATAAAGAAGCTACAACCAAAGAAGCCTCCCTGAAGATGCCTCACTGGAACTTTGAACTATAAGTCAAACTACTGAGGTTAGATAAAAAGAAAACCTCTTCTTCAATCACCTGAAACAAAAAAGTAAACAAGAAAAAGAGTGTGAGCCAAAACCAGCAGCCCTGATAAGAATCATCTTTGACTTGCTTTGGGATGGGGGTGGCTGTAGCCCACAGACCCATTTGCTGGGAGCAGGTTTGCACTTTTTCCCCACCAGCTGTAGTGCGGGCAGGAAGTTTTGGTGTGTTGTAACCTTTGCTCGGGGGCTGTGAACCCATCCTCCCTTACACAAACTGGCTATGGAACCCCCAGCCCCAGGAAGGCCACATCCACATCACCAGTGACCAGGTGAAAGGCAGCTGAGGAGGTGCCTTAATCCATCAAAGACCCCCCCAAAGTTCCCCCCAGAGTCATTCCACAGGCCATGCACCACAGGACTGCACATGATGCAACAAACTCAGAGTCTATTGTAAGAGACAATGGCAAACTCCCCCAACCCAGGGAGGGAAGTGCCTGGGTTTTCCCACACGGCGTGAGCATATATTAACCCACCAGATTCTATGCTTTTCAGGGGAACCTTCACCACAAAGAAGACCAGCTGGAATGAATCAACAGAACATTGTTGGGATCCACAGAGTGGGGATATTTTCTTCATTCAGTCCCTGTTACTCTCTGTCCCCCCTACCTATTTCCTGTTTCTTTCTTTCTCTCTTCCATATTTACTATCAAATAAATTCCATACTATTTTCACTAGTCTTGTTTGCAACTTAATTCAGGCAGAAGCTTTCTAAGAACCCTAGTAATCTGATTCTGACAAGGTGCAGTCCAAAACCTGCTGCCAAAATCTTAGCCTAAGGCAGGGCTTACCTGAATTTCCCACTCTATCCATTAAAATCACATTGTCTGGATCCTACCTCTTCTTGCAATTCCTATCATCATTGGAACCCAGGACTTAATGTGTGCTTTTCTATATATTTTCTCTCTTTCTCTCTCTTTCTTATTCTTCTAATTCCCTCTTGGAATTCTTGAGTAACTTGAAATTGAATTGACCTAACATTTGCTAAGTTGAGTGGGTCAAGTTAATGCTTTGTTTGAGGAGTGTTTATGTTGATTTGATGTTGCACTCAAGCTTTTGCCAAAGTTTCTCTCATTTTCTGAAGTCTTCTTTATTATTTTGACCTCTTCAGAATATCTGGTCGATATTTCTCCCGTGCATCTAACTCAGAGTACATGAACAACTGTAAGCCCTGTTAAAAACTCGCATGAGTTGTCTGAGGCTTTACACACCCATAAATTAAGGAGGTATGAGGTGGTACAGTGGATCTTTCTATAGAAAACAATCATCAGCCGAAACAGTTCAGTAGATTGAAAAAAGTACAGAAAATATAATGTCTCCTGCAATGTCTCCCGTTTTTGCCTCACATACTATTTTCTTAACTAAAAGAGGGTGAAGGTTGAAGAATAAGTCTGCTTACACAGAACCCATAAGGCTTAAATTATTACAGCTGCAGCAAAGGCTTGAGAAAATGTATCAATAATCAACCAATGGAAGTATTTTCAGTGATGCAATAGCACCATGTTTATTTCCTAAACCAGTCAGCCATTTCTTATTGTTAAATGTGTGGTTCTGAAATCCTTTGTATTTATTTATCTGGCTCAAAGAAATTAAACTGAATCTTTACACAATATTCATACAACACTTGGCATAACTAAATAAAAAACTACAAGAAAATATTAGGAATTATTTAAGAGGTCTTGAAGACAAATATGCTCTCAAAGTTAAGGTTGCCTCAATGAAAAAGTCTCGCAAAAGCTTAGCTTTAAATGAAGTTGTCTTCCCCATATTTAATCCTTCCTCAAATGAAAACCTTCTCATTAAGAACAAAACACAGACTAAATGCTTGACCCACCTCAGAGTTCCAGAACTCATGGAATAAGCTGTCTAAATGTCCTTAAAGTAGACAGCCACATCTGTAGTGTGCGGGATGAGAAGAGGAAGCCTCACAACTGAACGTGTGATGTAAATTTCCTTTTGAGCCAAATTCTTGGCATTGTCAATGACAGTGCCTTAAATACTAGGCCACAAAATAAATAGTAAGCTGTTTAATTATTATTTTAAAAGTAGAGTACTGAGTTCTTTGGATGCTATAGCACCTTACCTTCTAAAAAGCTCCAGGAGTAATGACACACCAGTAATTATCTCCATGTGCTGGTCTCCAGCTAGGAGCCGGGCTTCCAGCAGCTAGGCATGGTGGTGCCTGACTTGCTGGTTTCAACAGCCCTAATAAATACACTGTATGATGAAATTTGTTTGCTGCACATAAGAAAATGGAAGAGCTGTCTCAGCTTTAGGAGTTTTGAACTAATTTATTTCTAATAATAAGATGATTTCTATTTATCATTCTGTAAAAATGCCTTGAGATTAATTTTGCAGAGCAGAAGAAGCTATTAAGATTCCTAAAAATAACTTGTTGATATCTAAAAATACCATTGTATCATAGCCCAATAACTCAAGCCCTTTTAGGGTTAGT
Organism: Hirundo rustica; assembly: GCF_015227805.2. Lineage (NCBI taxonomy): Eukaryota > Metazoa > Chordata > Aves > Passeriformes > Hirundinidae > Hirundo > Hirundo rustica. Next base: position 100,831,058 of record NC_053450.1, read on the forward strand.
AATTAACAGAAGCACCAATAAAATTACCATCCCTTCTTTCCAGTAAGTAAAAAAAGTCACAGAAGTATGCCGTTTTAAGATGGTTTTTTTTCCATCAGTGATACTGTTCGTTCTTCCTCTGCTTTGTGACTGATAACTTTGAGGAAGAAAATCTTAAAAGAGAAAGAAAGATTCCCAGGCAATGCTTATACAAAAATTTATAAATGTGGACCCATCTGTATTCATTATTTTGCTGTGGGATACTGTCCCTTCTTTCTCAGCTTTGTGGTTTAAATTCCCATACATTAATCCACTTCTATGAAGTTACTTTTTTAACCTTTTACAGACTTGAAACATAAGAACTTGCATTCCACACTGTTGAGTTAGAACAGCATGAAATAGTGAATGGCACAATTTACCACACTGATAATACTTGACTGAGCAACTTTTATGGCTTTTAAGCTCTCCAGTTACAATTTTCTGCAATATAAGTAATTTAACAAGTCTGCAGCCTGATAAACCTCTTTTGTATAGGTCAAAGACACAACAGAAGTGAAAAAGACAGCCACCTGTCCCATTTCATACTCAAAAGTGTACAGTTTAACAAAATTATTTTAAGGAAATGGGGCTTTTAAACACAAATGTTGTATTTGTTGGCAGCAGATCTTAAAGAAGTGGGTGAATACTATATAGCTGCTATATAGCTATATTGCTTTGAAAAAGAAAATCTCTTTTAAAAATTAAATTGTTCAGGTAATACTGGAGTCAACAGACTTAAGAGAAAGATCAAAGGCTATATTTATACACAGTTGTGCACCTTTGAGTTTTTAAACCCTCCAATTGTTTGCCATTTCGGGGCAAACCCTCAACTAAACATCAAAGAGAGGCCGCCGGTCATGGTCCGGGACCCTGAGACTGGAAGGACAGAGGGACCTCACGATTTAGTCACGTGGGGTCGTGGATACGCTTGCGTGTCCACCCCCACGGGGCTGAGATGGTTACCATCAAAATGGGTGAGGCCCTATGTCCCGAAGGTCTCAGGGGAAAAGAAGAAACAGCCCCAAGTTACACAGGCAGCGTTTAGGCGGAAAAGGAGGGAAGGTCTTTCCTGGGATGGGCTCCCTTTCCTGAATAACCCCCTGTTCGAATGCTGGTTGTTTGTTTCAGTCCTTTTAGCCCTGATGGAACCTGTCCAGCGCCAGTCCCCAGTGCCGAGGAAATTCCACCTGCTCCTCAGCATCCTCCTGCTTGCCAGTCTCTCTGCACCTGTCTCCGGATGGTTGGTGCCCCAGCCCAAAGCCAATGTTTGGGCGACTCTTGCCCGGCCAATGATATATCTACCTCTCAGCCACGTCAGCAGACAACCCGCTCATGACCTGCCTTGTGGAGATCCCATACGGACCCAAGGAGTTACCCGCCAAGCTCTTGGAGATCACAGAGCAGACCAATAGAGAGGGTGCCTCTAAAGGTCAGTCTGTATCCCAGCTATCCCCACCTGATTCCTTTCTTGAAGCTGAAGTTACATTGCCCGTTAGAAATCCATTTTTGTTATGGAAGAAATATATTTCCATCTTTTCAACCTTAAGTTCTCCCCCCAATGAGTTAGAGATTTTAGGTTCCTCCAATACTTCCTTCTGTGTCCATTTTATGTTTACCCCCTCCTCCAGGTCAAGAGAAGTCTTATCAGTTTGTCTATCAGACCAAGGACGTCTACACAGCCAGAATATGGTGCGGCTGGATCACCCATGTGGAGATGGCCTCGACTACTGATGGGAAACCCCTGACCCTTCCTTAAGGTGTATTTTTAATTTGTGGGGATAGAGCATGGGCAGGCATCCCCCCTTGCCTTGTAGGAGGACCATGTACTTTTGGCCGGTTGGGCTTGTTTTCCCCTAACAAGACCGCTCTCATGAATTGGCAGCAAAAAAAATCCACCAGAATAAAGGTATAAAAAAGAGATTTGGCCTCGCTCGATGCCAACTGTGACTTGGAAATTATCCATTGGTCAAAAGTAAAGGGAGTGGTAGTCACAGTCTTTTTACCTTGGGTATCGACTGTGAAAACTCTAGGTGAGCTGGCTCACCTAGAGTGTTGGGTGGCTAAACAAGAAAATTTAACTTCCAACATGCTGGCCGGCCTCCTATCAGACGAGGAGGTGACAAGGCAGGAAACGCTGCAAAACCGAGCAGCAGTTGACTATCTCCTCCTCCTCCATGGATATCGTTGTGAGGAGTTTGAGGGGTTGTGCTGTTTCAATCTGTCAACGAAGGCTGAAGATGTCCACAAGGCCATCCAGAGCATCCGGGACATGGTGAATGACATCAAAAGAGAGACTGGTGACTGGCTGAGTGGAATGTTTGGGGACTGGGGAATTTTGGGCTGGGTTGGCTCAATTTTGAGATCAGTTCTGTTAGTTTTGTTTATTGTTGTGTTAATTTTAATTGTGATTGGCATCATCAAAAGAATGTTAAGTAGATTAATTTCTGGTACCACACACGCCCCCTCCATGAGCCAAGTCGCTATACCATCCGCGCCTGAATGGGAGGAGGACATGGAACTGGAGGAAGACTCAGAGGAAAGCAGAAACCCAGACGAAGAAGAACCTCAGAGGGAGTGGCCCACTCAGCTAGAGTGGTTCACCGAGTCATACCCAGACTCCGAGTGTCGTCCTCCCCCGATCCAGTTCTCCTCCTCTTAAAAAAAACAAAAAAGGGGGAGATGTGGCTGTGCAAGAATTGTTTTATCCGGTTCTTAAGTAATTTTGTAAGCTTTATAAGAAGTTTTATGTTATGGTTCATCCCACTGTGCCCTCATTTTCTGTAACGGTTCCTCCCCTATGAGTCTGCTGTATAGCAAGTTGTTTTATGTCAATCATCCCACCCCCTGACCTGTCCTTGTCAATCCCCCCTCCCCCCGGTTCTGGGGCGTCCTGTCTGTCACTTTGGGGCCCCTCCCTGGACTCGGGAAAGTCCCAGGAGAGGCGTCGAGTGATAGGCTGGTGCCTGGGAAATCCCCTTTTCCCCTCTTGTGAGTGGTCCAATGTTTAAAAGTGGACACCCCCTGTTATCCCCCCGAATTCCCTGATTTGCTGACCTGTTGTTACCACCCCTGAATCCTCCCCCGTTTATAAGTTCGGGGAGGGAAATTCAAAGGGGCTCTCTCTGGGCAGTTTGAAGAGTGGCGGAGCTCCTGCCGCTCAGACTTTAATAAACCATCATTAAACCTGCCTAGTAGAGAGTCGACCTTTTGTCCGCCGCCGCAGTCAGGACGCAATTAAGGCCAGCCGCCGGTGGGGAGCCGAGACCCACAGGAAGAGGTTGCTTGCCTGCTTGCAACCCCGACCGAAATGCTTTGGCCGCTGTGCAGATCTGAGCCAGCCAGTAGCCAGCGCCTGCCAGGCGTGGAAGAACACAGCCACAAAGTTGACTGGTGCCCAAGCGTGGGGCTCACCCACGCCAACAAAGCATCTGGTGCCCACGCGGGGCTCCCCCGGCGATGAGGCTGGCCCTGCGAACGGACTGGGGCTAAGAGCCTGAAGAACAGTCCTTGGGCATTGCGCACCCCTGGTGGAAGCTCGCTCCCAGGGGAGAAGAGGGTAGCTCCGAACACCCACGGAGTCCTCTTCAGGCGGTGGACCAACCTACCCCAGGCACCCCACATCCCAGGAGGCGGTAAGTGTCCCCGCGAGCAGTATTTACTGGTGGTGGGGATCCCCTGGGGAGCGGGGACCCATTTGGAAGGCTGCACAGCCCAGGGAGTGACCCCATTCCCTGTTGGAAACCCTCCTGTGGAGTTCAGCGTGAGCCGGGTTCGCGCGGTGGCGCGGCTGCCCCGAGCCGGAAGTCCCGCGCTCAGAAATAGGAGTTGTCTGCTGAGTTTGCCTGGGTGTGAGTTGGGAGCAACACTGTATCGGGAAAGATGGGCATGAAACTTTCCATTGCTCAAAAAGGGATGTACTATAGTTATATTTCAGTTATTCAGAATGCCCAACTGAACATTTCAAAGGGCGAGTTAAAGCGTTTCGTCCACTGGCTTTATTTGCATTTTCCCCAAGCGTCCCCAGAAGAAATCTGCAGCACCAAATTTTGCGGCACCGTAGAAAGGAAAATAGTCCAGTTAGCTTGGTCAGGAGACAAAGACGCTCCGAAGTATTTTATTTTGGCTGTGCAGCTGTGTTCGGCCATCAGGTCTCGGAAGGGAATGCAGAAAAGGCCCAGTTGTGAACGGCGCCCCTCCCCCCCCCCCCCCTCCCCGTTCCCCTGCCCCTCCGCCCCGATCCCCTTGTCCCTGGAAAGGCATTCTGAAGGAAGGGGCAGGATTTCAGCCTGCTGGCTCAGGCTCCTCCAGAGCACCCCAGTCCCCGCACCCGCACAGCCCCCGCTGGGCTGCGCGGGATCTCTCGGGCAGCCCCGGCCAGACTGCCCGAGAGCCTTCCCAGTCCCCATGTTTCCTGGTTGAAAAACCCCAAGTTCGTTTTTCTGTTGGTGGGGAAGCTGAGTCCAAAACTGAGTTCCCCGTCCCCTATCCACAAGATGGCGGCGGCCGCGTGGCGAGACCGCCGCTATCCCCCAACCCCTCACCCCGCAACTCCCCCACCCTGCCCTATCCCAATGACGTCGCGTGCCCACCGCACCGCGGTCCCTTTGAATCCACCCCTCCTCCGCCCCTGAGCCCCTCACTCCCCCGTCCTGGTGATGCCGCATCTGCGCCGCGCAGCCCCGCCTTGCCCTCCTCCTCCACGATGCTCACCCTGCCCTATCCCGGTGATGTCGCTTTCCCCGCCCACGTGGCCGCCGCCCACCATCCCCCTCCCCTGCGGCACCGCGGCCCAGTGGCGCCGCCCCGCCCACTTTGCCACAGGCCGGCTCCGCTTTGCCACGGCCCCGTTCCGTCCCACCTGCTTCCCCGGGCCCCCCCATCATCCCTACCCCTGGATGACATTACCCCTCGAGCAAACCGCACCCCCCACTGGAGCACAGGCACCCCGGAGTCAGGGCTTCCTCGCTCCTCCTTCCGGTTCCCACGGTCCAAACCCGGAAGTTGCGGAGCCCGTGCAGCAGCTGATGGGGCAACCGCAACCCTCCCCCCCCATTCCTACCCTAGCCCCGGTCACCTACTGAAATACCTGCGGAGGCCATAACATCAGAGCGATTTACCACCCGTTCCCACAGGCCACCATAAGAGAACTGTGCAAAGCCCACAAAGCATATGGGCGGGATGGCCCCTACTTTAGGGGTCTTCTCTGGGCAGATCTCTCGGGTGCAGCAGTGGTCCCTGCTGATTTAAAGCAACAGTTTTCATGCTTGCTTAAGTCCACAGAATATAAACTCTGGGAGGGGGCATGGAAACAGCTGCTCAGAGATGCCCTGCCGGGGCTCCTGAATGACATGGGGACTAAGGGTGGATGATCATGGGAACCCCCTCACTCTTGACCATATCGCTGGTGAGGGGCAGTGGGCGGTAGCAACTGACCAAGTGGCCATTCCTCCCCAGTGCCTCCACGTAGTGAAAGAGGCAGCCTTAACAGCATTTTTTGGGATGCAGCCTCATGGTCCTGTCGTTCTGTATTCAAAAATGAGACAGGGCCTAAATGAATCATTCACTGATTTTGGGGAGTGGCTCACCAGAGCCATTGAGGTCCAGGTCAAAAATGAAGGGGCACGGGAGGACATCCTAGCGGAGATTTCATTTTCAAATTCGAATGATTTATGCCGTGCTGCAATCTTGAGTCTTCCCCCAGACCCTCCACCCACCCTGCACACCCACCCTGCAAGACATGCTTCAAGTATGTCAGGTAAAGGTGCCGTTCATGAGCTCCTCCACAGGACAGCAGCCCAAATCTCACCACATTGCGGCCATGGACGCTGAAGATTCCTGAAAAACATCGAACACCAGGAGGAAGCCTTCTCTTCAAGGCTCACAAAAATGTTTTTTATGTGGGAAATTAGGGCATTGGTCCTCCAAATGCCTCCTTAAGAAAGAATTTGAGGACTTCAAAAACAAAAGAGGGGGAGGGGAAGGGGAAAAAGGGAGAGGGTTTAAACCATCACAAAAATCTAATGGGGGAGCGCAGGTCCACCCTGCGTAATGAAAAAAACGGGGTGGACCGGGCAGAAGGGGAAGGGGAAGGGAGAAAGAAAAAGAATGAAAAGCTGCCTTACCCCATTCGGGGTGGCAGCACAAATAACTTACTGGAGGTCACTTATACGGACCATGACATGGCACAACCGATTTTGACAACTAATTCTAACTATACACCCTATAGGTTACAGCTCACGGGGGGTTTGCACCTGAAAGACAGCGACTGGAAACTTGTGTCAGTCGACAACAGTGAGCAGGGCACTTGGCCAAGGGTCAGAGGTAAGCTCATCGTTGCAGGGATTGCAAACACACTCCACAAGAGATCAAAATCCTTCCAGGAACACTTGACAACAATCCCGGGAGAATCGTCCTCTGGCTACGTTGCACCCATCCACCAACCTTTATACCTAAAGGACAGATAGTTGCACAGATCATACCCATCTGGGAACGCCTGGAAGAAGACAACATACCAACAGTTTGTCCAGTACGCAACATCACAGAGATGAAGCCCCAGGTGGCGTGTGAGTTAAGTGTGGGTGGGGAGGCCCTTAACATCACCGGTCCCCTAGACACGAGGGCAGATGTGACGATCGTTCCTGCCAAGCATTGGCCGTCACATTGGGCCTTGCAAAACGTGGCTGGACACATGCAAGGTATAGGGGGAATGCAATTGGCCAAACAATCAAAGAGCGTGGTGCAAATTAAGGGGCCAAAAGGGCAATTGGCCAGTTTACGCCCTTTTGTTTTGGATTATAAGGAACCCTTGTTGGGAAGAGACCTGATGGCCCAGTGAGGTATCACAATTCACATCCCAGACCCCTCACAGGATTTTTGGGCGGTGGCTGCTGAGGAGCGCCCTACCCGCAAGCTGAATTATAAAACAGATTCACCAGTGTGGGTAGAACAGTGGCCGCCTTCAAAACAAAAATTGAAGGCGCTTGAAGAGCTCGTGGAGGAGCAGTTAGCCAAGGGCCACATTGTAGAGACTACCAGCCCTTGGAACTTGCCGGTTTTCGTCATCCGGAAGCCGGGGAAGTACAAGTGGAGACTCCTCCAGGATCTCAGACAAATTAACAACCTGATTGAAGAAGACATGGGCTCTCTTCAACCTGCGATGCCTACCCCGACCATGCTCCCACAAAATTGGAAATTGGCAGTTATAGATATAAAAGATTGTTTCTTCCAAATTCCCCTACACCCTGATGATGCCCCACGTTTTGCATTCTCGGTTCCCACCATTAACCGAGAGGCCCTGAGGAAACGCTACCATTGGCGAGTTTTACCCCAAGGGATGAAAGTGTCTCCGGTCATCTGCCAGTGGTATGTGGCTTCCTTGCTGTCCCCGGTCTGCGTAGCTGCGAAGAAAGCACTCATCCATCATTATATGGATGATGTGCTTGTGTGTGCCCCCACCAATGATATCTTGTCCCACGTGCTTGACCTGACAATTAATGCGTTGGTTGTTGCAGGGTTCAAGCTGCAGGAAGACAAGGTTCAAAGGATGCCACCCTGGAGGTACCTTGGGCTGGAAATTGGCAAGCAGACCACTGTGCCACAAAAATTGGAAATTAAGGCAAAAATCAAGACCCTTGCAGATGTCCACCAACTGTGTGGGGCATTGAATTGGGTGAGACCCTGGCTAGGTCTGACCACCGAGGACCTAGCCCCTCTTTTCAATTTATTGAAAGGAGGAGAGGAGCTGAGTTCTCCTAGGAAACTCACCCCGGAAGCAAAGAATGCACTGGAAAAGGTACAGCATCTTATGTCCACTCGGCAGGCTCACCGGTGTGATCCGGACCTGCCTTTCAAATTCATGGTAATGGGGAAATTGCCACACCTCCATGGGGTCATTTTCCAGTGGAGGAACAACATCAAAAAGGACCAGGGCAGAGAAGACCCGCTCTTAATCATAGAATGGGTCTTTCTCAGTCATCAAAAGTCCAAGAGAATGACACGTCCACAGGAACTGGTGGCTGAACTGATCCTGAAGGCTAGAGTCCAGATCAGGGAATTGGCCGGATGTGATTTCGAATGCATCCACATTCCAATTGGATTAAGATTGGGCCAAATTACAAAGGTGATGTTAGAACACCTGCTTCAGGAGAATGAAGCACTGCAGTTTGCTCTGGATTCCTTCACCAGACAAATCTCAATTCATCAGCCAGCCCACAAAATTTTTAATCAGGATGCCAAATTCACATTGAGTTTGAAAGGTGTTTGAAGTAGGAAGCCTTTAGAGGCCTTGACAGTTTTCACTGACACATCCAGAAGGTCCCACAAGTCAGTCATGACTTGGAAGGACCCTCAGACTCAGCAGTGGGAAGCAGATGTTGCTGAGGTGGAAGGATCACCGCAAGTTGCTGAGTTGGACGCTGTCGTCAGGGCTTTCGAAAGGTTCCCCGAACCCTTCAATTTAGTGACGGACTCCGCTCATGTGGCGGGGGTGGTATTGAGGGCAGATCAGGCAATACTGCAGGAAGTGTCTAACACAGCACTGTTTGGGCTGCTTTCTAAGCTTGTTAAGTTTGTCTCCCACAGAGAGCAGCCATTCTTTGTGATGCATACGAGATCACACACCGATTTTCTGGGGTTCATTGCTGAGAGAAACAGAAGAGCTGATGCTCTTGCTGCTCCTGCAGTGATGGCTCCATTGCTGAGTATTTTTGAGCAGGCAAAGTTCAGCCATCAGCTTCGCCATCAAAATGCGCCTGGCCTTGTTCGCCGGTTTCCCATCACCTGGGAACAGGCTAAGGCAATTGTAGCTACGTGTCCCAAAAGAAGCATGCACTTCCCACCTTGAGTGCGGGAGTGAACCCCAGAGGTCTGAACAGCTGTGAGCTGTGGCTGATGTGACACATATCCCCCAATTCGGTCGATCTAAATATGTGCACTTCTCAGTGGACACCTTCTCCGGTGCAGTCTTCACTTCCACCCACACAGGGGAGAAGACCTCAGATGTAATAAAACACCTCATCCAGGCTTTCTCCTTCATGGGCATCCCAAAAGAGTTAAAGACTGATAATGGCCCAGCGTACCACTCCAGGGAGTTCAGCAGCTTCCTGCAACAATGGGGAGTGGGACATAAGACCAGCATCCCCCATTCCCCAACAGATCAAGCCGTGGTGGAGAGCACCCACAGGGAGATCAAGAGGGTCCTCAACCACAACACAGTTGAAAATATTAGCATTTCTCTGCATATAGAAAAATCTTTCTGGTTGCTTCTCATGGACATGTAATACAGTCTAATAGCCACCAACAAAACCAATAAAGCTTTGGTGTGAATGTGCTTCATTACGCTGCTTCATTATGCTAAAATGGTTAACATTACATAAATACAGTGTATAGTTCCTTCAGATAAGAGAGATTGTTTTTAAAAATCATGTGGGTCACCCTAGACAATGAGAAATTTTATCTCAAATATGCCGTGTTAAACTCTCATTGTCTCAGATTTAGTTCTAAGAATTAACGACCCGTGGTAACTTTAATTTTGTCCACATTTCGCTCAAATTTTTTTATCTTTGAGTTAGTAACTGGTAATCTCACCAATAGATCATACTCCTTCTCACTGTAATCTCTGAGATAACAAGAGATTTATATTTGTTTTTCTGAAATATTTATGCTCGTTACCACAGCATTCTGTCTTCCTTAGGGTTGCAAAAGAGGAAATGAAGGAACCATAACTATTTTGTCAGGAAGAATTAATGAGCAGAGAGTGGGGTACTGAAAGCTTCTGGAAACAGACTGAGAGCACAAGAAAACTAATGAACAATTCAGTTAAGGAATGATAAAGCAAATGTGGAAGCACTAGAGGGTTAAGACCCAGAACTCCTCTAAATTAATATTTTACAAATAATAAAATGTAGATTTGAGCTGGTCTTAAAGGTGAGGGAAAGGATAATAATAAAGATTTCTACAGGACTTCTTCATTCATTTTCACTGACTTCAGTATGCACAGGCTCTTTCACTACATCCCAGGATCAGTGTTTCCTTAGAAACATACATGAATATGGACTTACTACCATGACAATTAAAACACAGGTCTGATACCTGGAAGCCAGGGATTTGACCATTTATCCTGGATAAGCAATATGATTCTGGAGCATGTGCTGTCCTGTCCAAACCTAATGCTCACCTGGAGGGGCCTCTTTGTATTAAAATATGCTGTATGCACATCCTGAAGGAGCCTTCATTATTTTGATTTGACAGCCTCAGCAAGTCAGTCTATCAGCAAACTATATAAAAACCCTTTCAGCAAATCCCCAACCCTGCTTTGTTCACTAAACATTTTTCCACCACACTAACAACATTTTATAAGCAGGGCAATATAGGAATATTTATGTGAAAAATCATTCAATCATACAGTTACATTAGATAGTGTTATGGTTCACTTAAACATTTGAGATTTCAGCTCAATGGCTAGTTATCTTGTATAGTAAAAATGATTATTTGTTTCAGGGAGATGAAACAATTTTTTTTGATTTGGCTAAATATGCAAAAGCACTCTGCTTCTGACTCTTGCTCAGCAAACCTGAGTGGCAGTGACTTTGACAGCCTGAGTTTTAGTTCTGACTTGTTCATAAAGGGGAAAAGTTTTACCATGCTCAGATCTAGTCTAATTCTGCCACCAGAGAAAGAATTTTTCTTAATTTAGAAAATCATAATATATTAAAGATCATTCCATCAGCTTAGTATAAAAACCATTATATGCCTGACCTCTACTCTCTGACTTCAGCTACTAGTATTGACACAGGTAGAAACCCAGAATCATAAAACATCCTGAGCTGGAAGGGACCCATCAAGATCATCAAAATCCAACTCCTGGCTCTGCACTGGACAGTCCCAAGAATCACACAATGCCCCATGTGCCTGAGAACATTTTCCAAATGCTTCTTGAATTCTGGCAGGGATTTGTACTCTGGCCACTTGCCTGTAGAGCCTGCTCCAGTGCCCAACCAACCTCTGGGTTTCCTGATATCTAAACTAAAACTCACCTCACACAGTTTCATATCAATCCCCTACGTCCTGTCACTGATCACCACAGAGAACAGATCAATGCCTGCCCCTCTGCTTCTCCTTGTGAGGAATTTGTAAAAAGGTATGAGCTCTCCCCTCTGTTTCCTCTTCTTCAAAACAGATTACCTCAGCCACTCCTTGTATGCCTTCCCCTTCACCATCTTCATAGCCCACCTTTGGACACTCTCTAATATCTTTATATTTTTCTTATATTTTAGCACTCAAAACTGCACACAGGACTCAAGGCAAGGCCTCCCCAGTGCAGAGCAGAGTGGGACAATCCCCTCCCTTGACCAGGGATGATGCTGTGCCTGATGCACCTCAAGACATGGTTGGCCCTTCTGGCTGCCATGGCACTACTGACTCAGATTCAACTTGCCACTGACCAAGACCCCCAGGTCCCTTTCTATGGGGCTGCTCTCCAGCATCTCATACCTGTCTGTCTGTACATCCACAGTTGCCTGGTCCAAGGTACAGAATCTAACATTTGTCTTCGTTAAATATCATTAACAATCATGGTGATTATTCAGCCCTCTAATTTGTCCAGGTCTCTCTGTGGGGCCTCTCTGCCTTTAAGGGATTCAACAGCTTTTCCCAATTTAGTACTATCTGCAAACTTACATAGTATACCTTAAAGTCCTGTCAATCAATGGTCTCTTTGAGTATTCTCAGATGAGTGCTGTCAGGCACCATAAATTTATAGTGATCCAGCTGGAGCAGCAGATTCCACACAATTTCAGTCAGCTGGGAATTATCATTCTCACAGCCATGGTCCTCCAGTGCAGGGCACTGGAATCACCATAGTCTATCTTCAGTGCTGAAGACAGGCAGAGAAAGTATTAAGCAACTCTGTCTATGTCCCTGCTTGTGAGGTAACCATGCTCATTCTGTAGTGGGTCAATGCTATTTCTGCAGTAAGCATTTTAAAAAGTCTTTTTATTGTCCTCAATGGCACTAGTCACTCCAACTGAGCTTTGGCCACACAAATTTTCTCCCTACAGTGGTGAGCAGCATCTCTCTATTCCTTCCATGTCAGCTGGCTTTGCTTGCATCAGCCTTTTTTGCATTATCTCTGAAAGACAATCCTAGCTCAGCAAAGCGAGCCTTCTCCCTCATCTGCTTGACTTCCAGCATTTTGGAATTCCCTGCTCCAATGACCTTAGGAGGGAATGCTTAAAAGATGACCAGCACTGATGGATGCCAGCACCTCCAAAAGTATTTTCTCAGGGGACCCTATTCACTAGTTCCCTGAGAAACCTGAAGTCTGCTCTCCTTATCTCCAGGGTTGAAGTTTTGGTGGTACTTTTCCTTCTGCCAACAGAGACTTTAAACTTGTTTACTTCACATGGTTGCTGTGGCTAAGATGACCACCAATATTCACTCATGAGCTACTCTCTATTAACAGGCAGAAAATGAAGGAGAGCATCTTTACTAGTTGACTCCCTCAGTACTTTTACCATGAAGTTACTTTCTAGCTATTTTAGAGATCTTCTGGACCTATTTTTTTCCAGTCGTATGATGCTCTCAGTTCGTTTCTGGCTGATTGAATTCCCCTGTAAGAACAATGGCAGTTGATTTGGAGGTGTCTTTTATTTTTTTTTAAAATAATCCATTGGCATTATTGTCCTGGCTAGGTTGTTTAGAATAGACTCACATGATGACATTGGCATTGTTTGTTTGCCCCTTGATCCTTACTGAGAAGCTCTGAACCATGTCATCACCAATTGTAAGCCAGTCCCCCATTATATACAACACCATCCACCCTGCTTCCCCTGCCCTGCCTATCCCTTCTAAAGAGCTTGTAACCATCCAACATGGCATTCTAGTCACAGGATTCATCCCACCAGGTTTTGCTTATATTATTTATGTCAAATGGGACTGGGACAAAGCTTTGAGCTCCTCTTGTTTATTACTCATACTCTATGCATTGGTATGGAAACATTTCAGATGTGCCTCATTGTAGCTGACACATCATGGAGCAGACTGAGGGAGACCACTAGAGCTCACTTCCTCAAGTTTTGGCACACCATCCCATTGCTCATCACTGACAAGCCTGGTTTTGTCCCTTTGCTCCTTCCAAGTTAGTTTGAAGATCTATCAATGAGCCCCTCTGAGAAAGGTGCACCCCACCAGGTGTCAGCAGACCAAGCCAAAAACCCCAAAATTGTTCCAATGATACCAGCTTTAAAACCATGTGTTGACCTGATGGATCTGCCTACTCCTTTTGATTTTATTCCTTGCAAGTGGACAAATCGAGAAAAGCACAACCTGTGTTTCTGATCCTTCAGGTAGTCATCCCAAAGCCCTGAAATGCCTTTTGATTGCCCTTGGGCTTCTCTTTGTTATCATGTTACTGTCGATTTGAAGAACCAATACAGATAATAATCTGAGAGCCCTACTAAACTGTAGAGTTGTCTAGCAGTGTCTCTCACTCAAGCCCCTCGGAGGCAGCAGAATTCCCTATGGCTTGGGTCTGGTCTGAATACTGGACCCTCTGTTGCCCTTACAAGGGAGTTACCTGTGACAACTACTCTTCATTTCCTCTTAAGAGAGGAGGTTGTGATGTGGAGAGTTGATTTTGTTGGCCTATGTGGCCACTCTATGCCAGAAGGACCTTTGTCCATCTCATCAGTTGATTGTCCTTCTAGTTCCAGGGCCTTATACCTGTTGTAAAAGTGCCAATCCTACTTGTCATCATCTAATTTTCAGGAGAAGGAGCCTTCCTCATAGTATGGGCAGTGACCAGATTCCAGCCTTCAAGTTGAATAGATCCTTGACCTTTGACTAACTATTTGACCCAAGTTAGACTTAATTTTGTAAAACAAATCAAAAAGGGTCAGGTTCAAACTGAGACAGAGATAGGGCTGGATTGATTCTTGTTTGCCAATATTTCCTTTCAAATTGTCCATGATTATGCAAGAGGATTGGAAAAGCAGAAAGTCCTTGAGCTTTAGAAACAAAATACCATGTTTGTCAAGCACATTTAGCAATGGCTCAATTTGTCAGGAAGATTCTCCATTGTCCTATATACAGGCAAAGCTTTTGAACCTTACTAATTAAGCATACAGCCACAAGATTATACTAAAAGGTGAGCTTTCAAAAGGAGTGAATCTATCCAAAATATTAAAAATGCATCTACACAAATTAGTCCTTCAAATAATAACAGAAGAGGAAAATAATAAGCATATACTACATACACTAAAAAATTGCCCATTTCTCTGTCCCGAGGAATGAATATGCACTCTAGATTACCGATGCAAGTGAAGAGACATCTGACACCACTGTAACTTTCTGAGCTTCAGTGTAGAACAAATGCTAAAGAGGGTCTATGAAAGAGCTGTATGATTGAGAGCTCAGTCTTTAAACACTCAGTTTTGTGGAAGAACATCCCTTTGATCCAACTGGCTCTCCATTCCAGCATCACAAGCATCTTTCACTATCAAGATGGGTTATTACATGGTCTAAGAACATAACAACATTAATGTGAGTGAGCAGAAATTACTCTGCCAATGAAACCCAACAGAAACAAAAGGCAGGATACTTCTGTGAAGGATAGTAGTAGCAAAACTCTCTGGTCACCTCTCAAGTTTGACATTTTCCACTCTGATGCCAGTTTCTACTGGAAATCAACACTGAATTTCCTCTTAGAAGAATAAGGATTTTTACTAAATACTGTTGATACTTTAGGGTACTACGTACTTAAAATTTATTATAAAAGAAATCTTACAAAATCTTTAGAAATCAGTATGGACAAAACATTAAGTAACTACTAGAGTAATCAAGAAGGATGAATGCAAGAGACAAAAATAATCAGTTACATGTGTACAGAGTCTTTTTAATTTTAAATACGTTCCTAACTTTGTAACATACAGTCAAGGAATCTGAAGGTCAACGTTGACTGTCATTATAGAGAGCTATGATCTTTAACCATCAAAAATGATACAAATTTTGTGTAGAAGAATCAGCATCAGAAAGATCAGGGAAGAAGGGAAACAAGCATAATAGCTTGGAGAAGCAGACCAAAGAAATATACCTGTTGTGGGGGTACATTTCTTAGCCACACAGGGTATGCTTCACATACAAGTTAGAAGCAATTACAATAAGGCCTCTGTAAGTAAAGGGAAGGACACAGATTATTAACATTTTTACTCCTTTTTGTCCTGGAAAATTACAATTGTTAATTTTCCTACACCAATCAGAGTGCTACAGACATGAGGTTTTAAGGCTGCAAACCGTAAAGCTCATTGTGAGAGGAAGCATATTTTATTGGATCGCCTAAAAGAGTTGAAGGGAAAAAATGTATGCTATTAAAAAACCCCAGGTCTCAAATACTTTGCCTTTTGTCCAAATGGCCTATTAAAGATATTATCCTTTTCCTTTTAAAACAAGGGTGCTTATGCACAGGTGACATGTAATCACCCTCTTGAATAAATAGTTAGAGACTTTCAAAGTTTTGAGTAGTAGCTGTATACAGAACCAGACCGAGAAAAGTATCAGTTTAATAAACCTCAGGGCTTCCAAGTAGCATTTATACTGTAAACTATTTAAAGACATAAAAAAGCCTGCAACGTTTTTGGATGCTATATCTGTCTAATAAGAAGTCCTAAAACCACATGAAACCAGTCTTTCTCGGGTAATGTTTATCACCATACCTGCTCACTACTGGAAAGTCGAGTGGTAACCTGCTGTAGCAAAAAGAGATAAAACCTTCCCAATCTGGTTGTGTTATATATTCTTTACATAAGTTCCTTCTATTTATATTTTTACCCATTTTCCTTTATGGGTTTTAAAAATTATGTTCACTTTTGTACTGTGCTGCTAAGACTAGATATTTGGTTGTTCTTGTACTCCTAAACACAAGGTCTTTATCACTGCATCTTCCCAGTGTCGTTCCTAACACTACACCCGTTCTTTTATCCCATGAGTAGATTCCTTTCATTGAGTTATTTTAACACCCTGTTTTATGATTTGAGAAAGCAAACAGTAGAGCTGGTCAAAACAAGGGTGAACTCATGAAAAGACAAAATAAAAAACCTGAATGATAGATAAAATCCAAATGTCAAATACTTGTATTAAAATGAGCCTAAGAGCTACGGAAGTTCTCTTTAAGACCCTGTGTCTTCTTAAATCCTTGGGACTAAATGTATAGAACAGATGCTGGGACAAAGACAAGAATGAGAGGCCATTGTTACCATGCTTTTAATGCCTTCTGAACATCTGAAACCCAAGGTTAATAGTTAATAGTCACTAAACTGTCATTAAAAAGAAACAGAGTTAGAACCATTACTCATTCAACACCCCTTAATTTGAGATATTTACAGTTGCAATCTTTCTTCAGCCTCCCCTCCTGATGGCAAAGCCTGCAAGTTAAAACAATAATACATCCACAGCTTATAATGAACCTTCTCTGTACTAAAATTTGACGTTTTCCAGGGGAGATAAATCTTCTTTTATATTATATATAGAAAAAATGATGTCTCTTAGCTGGAAAAGATCTATCTTGCATAGGTTGAAGAAAACCCTATTTCAAGATATATTTCATTATAACTAACTGAGAAAAAGATTTCATGTGGCTTCAAACAGAAAAGACAACAGCAAAATAAAAGAGAATTTGAAAAGCATTTTTCACAATAAACTGAACAAGTAACCTTTACTTTATTTTATCTTTCATATTTCTAGAGTGAAATATTCAGAATAAAGCAGTATATTTTCCTAGCCTGCCATATCAGACTTACTTGTCATGAAACTCTCCTGGTAAACAACTTGGTTCAACACACTTCTGCAGGTTAATGAGTGCTTTAAATTCCATTAAAACCCCACATTATTCCTGCCTCAAATTCAATCACTTCTGACTAGGTTGGAGCATTGTTGTCTTTTCATTATGTAAAACAGAACAGAGGTCATATGTGAGTGCTCCCTTTTTAAGGTCATCTTACCTTTGCTAACTCCTCTTTTGAAAACTCTGCCCCTATAACACCCTATAAACCCTGCTCTCGTTCTTAGTCTTCACCTCTCTTCATCCTCACCCCCTCCTCAGCCCAGGGTAGGGGGGAATAAATGGATTCTCGAGTTTATCAACAAAGACTTGTCTCACCTGTTTCCCCTGCCGGTGGTTGTAGCTGCCCTGGACATGATGGCCACTGTTGCCACATGACGCAATAGTCATAATTAGGGCAAAAGGATTCTAGCCTATGAGTTGGCAGGGCTGATTGAGAGGCTTTTGAACTAGGTCTGAAGGGGGAAGGGGATTAAAGCAGGGTCTCCAGAGAGGAGCCTAAGGGTGGTAAGCCAGAGTCAGGGGTGAAATGAGCAACCCAGGTGAAGTGCATGTATACTAGTGCTTGTAACTTGGGTAACAAACAAGAGGAGCTGGAAGCCATTCTAGAGCAACAAAGCTATGATGTAGTTGCCATCGCGGAAACATGGGATGACTTGCATGACTGGAGTGCTGCAATGGATGGCTACACACTGTTCAGAAGAGACTTCAGCCTATTCAGGATGCTGATTCAGAGAGTATCTTGGGAAACAGACCTTAAAAGAAGGGGATCCAGGAAGAATGCACATACTTCAGGAAAGAAATCTTCAAGGCACAGGTGAAGACTGTTCCTATGTGCTGAAAGATGAGCTGACAGAGAAAATGACCAGCCTGGATGGGAACGGAGCTTTTGAAAGAAGTCAGGGGAAAATAACAGGAAATGTCACATCTGGAAAAGGGGGCAGAAAAATCAGGAAGTGTTTAAGTGTGTTGTTAGTTATGCAGAAAGAAAATTAGAGGGAAAAGCCCAGTTAGAAATTAACATGGCCATTTCCATAAAAGATAATAAAAAATGGTTTTATAAACACATTAATAGCAAAAGGAAGAGCAAACAGAACCTCGATTCTTTATTGGAAATGGCAGGGAATATAGTTAACAAAGATGAGGAAAAGGATGAGATACTTAGAACCTTTTCCTCTGTTTAAGACAGGTATTCCTCAGGACACCTGGCCTCCTGAGCTAGTAGACAAGGACAGGGAGCAGAACAAATCCCCTATAATCCAGGAAGAAGATGATAGCAACCAACTGAGCTGCTTTGATGGTCACAAGTCAACGGGACCTGATAGGATACATCCTAGAGTGATGAGGGAGCTGGCTCACCAACTTGCTCTCCATTATTTATCATCAGTCTTGGCTAACCAGGGAGGTCCCAGATGACTAGCAGCTGGCCAGTCTGATGCCCATCCATAAGAAGGGCAAAAAGGAGGATCTACAGGCCTGTAAGCCTGACCTCAGTACTCAGCAATGTTATACAACAGTTAATCTTGAGTGTGATCACATGGCACCTACAGGATGGCCTGGCGATCAGACCCAGACAACATGAATTTAGGAGGGGCCAGCCATGACTGGCCAACCTGATCTCCTTCTATGACCAGGTGGCCTGCCTGGTGGATGAGGGAAAAGACTGTGGATGTCGTCTACCTGGACTTCAGCAAAGTCTTTGACACTGCCTCCCATGGAATAATCCTGGAAAAGCTGGCAGCTCATAGCTTGGACAGGAGCACTCTTTGCTAGGTTAAGAACTGGCTGGATGGCCATGCCCAGAGAGGGGTGGTGAATGGTGCTGCATCCAGTAGGTGGCCAGTCACTAGCAGTGTCTCCCAGGGAACTGTGTATGGGCCCAGTCCTGTTTAAGATCTTTATTGATGATCTGGATGAAGGGATCAAATCTACCATCAGCAAATTTGCAGACGACACCAAGATGATTGTGAATATCAATCTGCTGGAGAGTAGGAGAGCTCTGCAGAGCTACCTGAACAGGCTGGATCGATGGGCTGAATCCAACAATATAAAGTTTAACAAGACTAAGTGCCAGGTCCTGCACTTTGGTCACAACCACCCCCTGCAGCACTACAGGCTGGGGACAGTGTGGCCGGACAGTGGCCAGGCAAAAAGGGACCTGAGGGTACTGATTGGCAGCAGCCTGAACATGGTCCAGCAGTGTGCTCAGTTGGCCAAGAAGGCCAATAGCATCCTGGCCTATATCAGGAATAGTGTAGCCAGCAGGACTAGGGAAGTGATTCTTCCCCTGTGCTCAGCACTGATGAGTACACCTTGAGTACTGTGCCCAATTCCAGGCCCCTCAATTTAGGAAAGATGTTGAGATGCTGGAGCATGTCAAGGAAAAGGCAACAAGGCTGATGAATGGTCTGGAACACAAGCTCTGTGAGGAACAACTGAGGGAGCTGGGGTTCTTTAGCCTGGATAAAAGGAGGCTCAGGGGAGAGACCTTACCATTCTCTACAACTCTCTCAAAGGAGGTAGTAGGCAGGTGGAGGTTGGTCTCTTCTCCCAGGCAACCAGCTACAGGACAAGAGCAGTCTTAAGCTGCACCAGCAGAGGTGTAGGCTGGATATTAGGAATAAGTTCTTCACAGAAAGAATGATTAGGCATTAGAATGAGCTGCCAAAGAAGGTGTTGGAGTCACTGTCCATGCAGGTGTTTAGGAAAAGACTGGACATGGCACCTAGTGCCATGGTCTAGTTGATAAAGGTAGTGTTAGGTCAGAGGTCGGACTCGATGATTTCAAAGGTCTTTTCCAATGTAGTTGATTCTGTGACTCTGTAAATCATTTTGATATACCTATTCCTGCAACTTCTAAAAATATTGAAGTTTATCTTCTAATTTTTAAGACATTTAATCTTTCTTGCTTCCCAACTTCCTACACAACCAAACAAAGGAGCTTGTTTTGGTTAAATATATTCTCAAATACACTACTTTGTAGCACAGATGAAGTAAAAGCATATTTACTACGTATCACACAATTCTAAATCTCATTTTTAAGGAATATTTATTAGCACTGTCTCCCTACTATAAACTATAATTTGAAAGGATGCAAACAGAAGGCTTGAGTAGAGGATATAGCAGTGAAATCAATTTAAGAAAGATGTCAAAAATCAGGTTGTGCAATTTTGTCTGCGATCATGATTAATAAAATAGGGAAAAGATAAATTTTGAGAAGGAAGATGGGCTCATTTTAGCAATGAGAACAGTGAATTCAAAATACCTATGTGTCTGACTTCTGACGTGATGAACTTCTGTCTGTGAGGGTTTGAGAATTATATACTGCTGTTTAATAAAACAAATCAAAGGGCTCTCACTTTTTAGCTTTTTGCAAAAGTAGAGATAAAAATATCATATTGACCAACTAAAGGGTTTAATCCACAGACTACCAATATATTGCTGAGAAGATCAAAGTCTTTTTCATTAACCAGGAAAAAAATATACATGCAAGGAAAAATCTTTATTATACGAGTTCATATATTCTTGGATTTTCTATTTATGTATTCTTAAAAAGAATGTTTATTTATTCTTACACTAATTGTCATTCTCTGTTTCTAAATATATATTAGTTATACATATGTTAAATGAAGAACACAATAGACAGTGTTATAAACATTTTCATCCAGCACCTGGTAGACAATCCTAACAACCTGAATAGGACTCCAGACTAAATATTGCAGTTCACATCTTTAAAGCACTCCATAAAGGAAAAGCTGCTCTTCTAGTCTCTGAGCAGCTCACAGGATTAGATGTACTTTAGGTTTTTAACAACTTGCTTTCCAGATGTTAAATGGCTCTAAGGATTAGATGCATTTTATTAAAACCAACATGAAACACTGTGTATTCCACAAATCATCAGAGAACAGAAGGGCACCACTGAAATCACCAGATTAAGGCAAGTGTAAGCATAGATTTAACCTAACATTTTTCTTTCTCTAAATTCCATAGAAATATCTCCTTTAGAGATACCTGTTTTCATATTTCCATTCAGCTTTGCAGTGTTGGGCAAAAATAACCGACTCATTTAAAAACAAACAAAAAATAAGTACAGGTGAAAAAAAATCTCTATATACACTGCTGTTATACACAGCTGTTAGCTGTGTTTTATGTCAAGCCAATCACTTAGTACTTCTGATCATGCAGTAGAGCAGACTTACCACTATCTGGCTTCCAACTGCTTCCTGTTGCAATTTCCTCAGCTGATGAACAAATCCTTCCACAAATCCTTCCTTCCAGGACTGTGTGGTCCCAGCTGACCCTGAACCAGGTGCATCAGCATGGAAACATGCAGCAGCACTGACCTCAGTGAGACAGCTCTGGTAAGTAAATCCTCCACAGAGAGGAGAGTAGGCAAATTACTTTTCTGGGTCAAGGAGCAGGTCCCAGGATTAAAAACAGATCTCCAAATAAATCTTTAGACCTCTTTACTTAATTAAAAAACAAAACCAAACTGTGAAATTTCTGTATTTTTAAAGAAACCTCTGCATCTCCCTAAGCATGGAATATGACAGAAAAATGCAGTACAAATATGATTTTTAATTATCTTAGAAAAACAGAATGGAGATCCAGGTTCTCATCCCCTCAGCTGCAGTGAGATCAGAATTTGTGAGTATTACTAAGGAATTAACTGTGTCATAGTGACATTATCAATTTCTTGCCATGATTGAGGTTTGTGTTCAGTTTTTGTGGCTACATTTTTTATTTAAAAGATGCCTGAGCAGTAGTTGAGTCATAAACCTGTGATGGCAGCAGAAACTTTTAAGTGTGAACCATTACTTATACAACTAATAATCCCTACCTCTTACTATGCACTCTAATAATTTATGATTTCTTGAGAACTACTGGATTTAATTTCACATCAAGTAAGCAGCAGGATGTGTGTGGGTCAAACTGTAATCTCCAGTGACAAGACAGTTATAATACAAAACCCATTATCACTGATGACAAGTCCATTCACTCAGAAGAATTAATCCTCTCCACTGTGATACTGAATACTGACTGCATTTGTTACTCTGGTTTGAAAAGTATGTATTGCACAAAGATGCCTGCAACAAGATATAAAACACTGGTATTAGTAAACTGAGCATTCCTTGTCCTCAACTTTTTGAGCTGTACAGAATAAAGCTGGTCAGTTACTGAGAGCTGAAACACCTCCAATACCTGTAGCTTCAGTCAATCAATGGTCTAGTCCATGGACAAGTTGGCATGTATGCTGTTGACATACACCTTAAAGGATGATACCTAACTGATCTACCTGACACTGCAGAGGGAACATACCTGTCTTCAATCGTTGAAAAAGCAGACAAAATGAGACTCTTTGGGCTCTTCTGGACTGCAGCAGGCTGTGACCAGCAATTTCCCTCTGAGTGGGACACCCCTCAGACCTAGTGAGCTCTCAAGTTTTTGTACTCAGAGGACTGATGAACAATGACAAATCCTGGGCCAATATTTTCACTCCTCAATACTCAACCCTTCACCCACTGGGGAGATGCAAAGGCATCCAAGGTGAGTATTTCACTCATTTACCTTGGGAAGGGGAATTTTTCATAGGTACCTTGCTTGCAGACCTGTTATGTCTGTGTGCATGCACATGCACATATGCTATAGCAAGCTGGGAGAAATACTGGTTTCTTCAATTTTTAAGTACCTTAGATATCTAAGTAAAACCCATAAGTAAGTATAAGTCATAAGTTATAGGCTAAGTGGAGTGCTGCTAAGTGTTGTTCTTTTCCAAGTTGCTAAGCTTAACCTACAAGTTAGGTTAAATGCTGTTAAGTGTTATTCTTCTGTTAAATTGTTAAGGTAAAGTTATAAGTTAAAAGTTAAGTTTAAGCTAAGTGTTGTTCCTTTGTTAAATTGTTACGGTTAAGATATAAGTTAAGTATTGTTAAGTTTGAGTACTGTTAACACATTTAGGCCATATTCCTTTTTATCCTTGCCCTCACTGTCCTTTTGTCACCTACATAGGATAGATTTTATTTCATTGGGTTTATTCCTTGGTGTGCCACTGTCTAGTAAGCAGCAGATTGAATCATGCCAAAAAACGTTGTCATGATGTCATTTAATATTTAATCCATTTTTACTTATACCCAGTGATTTTTTAAGCAACCTCACTCATTCATAACACATACCATTGCAACTCAGTGGCTACTGGTGCATAAAATACCACCCTGCCCAAATCTCTTCCTCACTGTCAACTGACTCCTCACATAAAAATCATTACTCATAGAAATTCAAAGCTCTCAAATACCACTGAAGAGCAAAATAGAGCAGGGAGGGATAATAGTGTTTCTATTTCCATTTCAGTTTCTGCCTAATTTTGCTTTTTTTCCCTGAAAGCATCAGGACATGCCTTTGGAATCTCTGGTGCCAAGAACACAAGACTGTCATTTCCACCACCATGGGGAGGAAGAGTGAGACATCAGCAGCTATTTAGACCTGTGTTGTCTCCTTCAGCTACTCCTTGTCCTGATCCCCCAGCTAGCTGAGACCTCAGAGACTGAGGAAATACTTTCCTCTGATAGCATGAAAGTTGAAAAGAGAAATATTTCACTTGAGCTGACCCTTTATACAAAATAGGAAATACTGTTTTGAGTGACATTTACTAGATTAAAGCCACAGCCAAAACCAGGTTTTGGATTTGCAGTTTGCCCTGCTTGTAAAATAAAGGAAATTTTATAATTTTTGCTTCAGCCGCCTTCTTCCAAATCACTTTTTAAATTACTGACATACTAGAGCTTACACTGTGATGAATACTTTCAGAGACCTCATCATTTGGAAACCAAAGATTCAAGTTCAGCTCTTGCCTGCTGAAATAGAAAATAAATTATCCTAGAGTCTGGGAGAAATGAAAGGCATAATTCACTTCTGTGTCTCAGCAGACCTCATTTCTGTGGGGCCTCTGGGACCCAGGAAAGGAGGGAAGTTAGAAGCAGGATGTGCAAAAGTAAAACTGCAAAAGCAAAGCTTTTAGCATTTTCAGAACATCCCCTGCTCAATTACAGCTTGAAACAAAACTCAGCTTCATTTTCAAAGCTCAATAGCATGATGACTGGCACTTCATGAAACAGAATCTGCTCATGAGTAGTCAGCAATACCACTGCATATTGGTCAGTGCCCTCTGGCTTACAGCAAAGCAATTGCTTATGCTTTTTTTATTTACATATTCAGTGAAATATAATCACCAAGAAATATCTAATTATAATCCCATAGGTCCATCCCTCATGATCCTCTTCCAGCTGATCTGCTACTGCATGCAACCAGCCAAGAAGGACAGACTAAAGAGAAATCACCAGGAATGCTCATTAAAAGGCAATCATTAAAATTCTCTGACACAGTGAGAAGTGATGCATTGATAACCTGTGAGTAGTGCCTAATAGAAGTGCATAGGAATAAAAGTAAACATGATTATATTTCAACGAGGAACAAAAAGAAGTCCCTTTTCCACTGCTGGTAACCTGTTTCTGATGCACTATTTTCAATGTTAAATGAAAATGAACTAAGGGGAAGAAGGTACAGTGTTTTTTATAAAACATTATTTAGAAATTATTATAACTGTTCTAGACTAGTCTTTGTCTTGGAATGAAAGCCACAAGCCATTTGATTAATGGATAAAAAAAGCTTCCCATAGTCCATCCTCAGAGGAGCTATTTACTCCTTGCATAAAATGCTGTGTTGTAGCAACTTATTAACACAAGGCAAGCACTGAAAAACCAAGTTTGGGTTTATTTAAAAAATAAAAAAAAAAAAATGAACCATTGTTGGAAAAGGCAACATTCCTGAACTCTTTTCAGTACTGATGCATGTCTCTGAGGAAAACAGCTCATATTCACTAGGATATTTGGAGAAAAACACAAGGGAATAAAGGGCATGACAGCATGTGCACATGAGTACTTAAATATCAGGTGATGAAGAAAGAAGAGCGCCATCTGAAAAAATATGGAAATCCTCCAGCCCAGTAATAAAGAACTACTTCATGCCCTCCGTGAGCCAGAAGAAATAGAATATTAGCAGTGAACTTCTTTTTGAGAAGTAATTTCAGTGAGTCAATGAGAAGCAAATCCAGAAACTGATATCCTCATATCCATATCCTCATAATCATTCAACTAGCTATTAAAATGAAAAAAATAGGCACAAATCACATTCTGTCCACTAGTTATTCAAGAACCAGTAGAAAAAGGGTCAAAGTCATCTAATAAATTATCTCATAAGAACCGTTGTCCTCCATTTTATCTCCACCTCTCTGTGGCCTCTGTGACATTTAAGGCCTTGGCTGACACACATAAGAGCTCAGAAAAGGGAAGGGAGATGATTCCGCCAAGTCCATACACCTCAGTCTACCTGTTATACAGTAGTGTGAGGAATGTCAGAACATTTTGTCCAACAGAGTATTTTCCCACCTAATCCAACCACTAGAAACATCACTAGAACATTCCAAAAAAACAGACTAGAGAGGATGACAACATTCAGATGAATAAGCTGTACATCACTTCCAAGCCCGACAGCCAGACTTAGAGATATTCATTATCTGAGAAGCCAGACATGTCAGTGAACACAAAATAAAACAGTATTTTTAATTCACTCTTCACATTGTTGAGTCCATCTTCTTTCTCAAAATTTATCTTTTCACTATTAATCACAATGGCCAACAAAATTGCACAACGTTTTTGACAACTTTCCTCAATTGCTCTCACTGTTACAGTGTCTACTTAAACCTTCGGTTTTCTTCCTTTTAACTTGCTTTGCCTATTAATTATTCTAGTTTACAATCCCAAATTAGCCCCTAAAACCACTCACAAAGTTCTTTAATTCAGTAATTTGGAAGATAATGTACATATTGCTCCATCCCTATTTTATCTAGGAATCACAATTTCTTGCAAATGCATGTCTTTTCCCAGCTAGAGACTGGATGAGTACTCACCTTTGACCTTCTTCTCAGTTCATTGACACAACACTTAATCTTGGCATGACCTTGTATTGACAAGAAAGAAGTAGCATAAATGTAGCATAGAACTTCATTTAGCAAAGAAAACAAAAATTCTCTTATTGTGTGCATTTTTGAAGTGTAGTAGTACTTTGCTTTTTCTGTATTTTTCATTATAATTTTGTGGAAAACCTAGTTCATTCTTTCAAAAGTAGCTGTGCTGAATTCAACAGTAGACATGCTAGTACATGCGTAAGATACCATTTCTGAGAGTTCTACAGCAGGCCAGCCTTGAATTTTACTGAAAGATACAGTGAAACCACTGAAAAAATGCAAGCCTGATTCTAGTTTCCTTGTTTTAAATAGGAAATATTTCTGAATATGTCAGATCTCAAAAGCCAGAGTAAATGGAATTGCATTGACTGTAAATTATGCAAGTTTAATTACAGTAATAAAATAAGAAAATACAATAGAAACACAACAGTTTTTTCCAACCTTTCTCCTATGGCCCTGGAAGCTGACTCAAGTCAGGAGCACAAGGAGCAAGCAGACAGCTTCTTCTATGGGAATAATATCAGGAACAGATAAAATATCACTGACACAAAGAAGAGATTGGTTAAACTATATAAACTATTTAACTTTTGATGTATTTTCTATGTCACTATAGGGTAGAATTTTAAGATCATTTAAGTATCTTTTGCAGCTTCTGCCACCTAAATTGCTTTATTCTCAACAACTATACCTAAAATAAGAATGAAACCTACCACCTAGCAATAGCACCGAATTCTCTGGAATATGACTCAGAATCAGAATATTCTAAACTGGAAGGGACCCACAAGGATTATCATATACAACTCTTACATCAGTGGCCTTATAGGGATCAAAAAGAGGCTTCAGGCTGCATGGATATCACAGTTGTGGGAATCAAGTAAGTAGAAAGAGAGTAATGCAATTTTATAAGCCCTTTCTCATGACCTGCATCAACTACATATATTTTTTCTGAGCTTTAGTTTACCAATCTGTTTCAGTACCTTTGTGCTGGTCTTGGTTTTGCTAATGATCACAACAGCCACTGCTCCAAAACTCAAGAGCAGAATGTAGAGAAATAAAACAGACTATGTGAGTCTACGGAGGAGGAGAAAGTCAGACTAGAAGAGCTACAAATTCTTACATGCTGCCAGACCAATGCAAACCATAGGAAATACCATCATGTTGACACCAAAATGTCCTTTGCATGGTAGTCCAGGACTCAGCTGCTTTCAAAGTTGTGATGCAAATTCGCACAAAATGGATACTGTGAGCCTTTCAGTTCATAAAAACAAGTTCCTCTCTGTTTTTAGGGAACAGAGGTTCCTATAAACTCCAAAAAATTGGTCTGACAGAACGTGCTTAATAATTAGACTAGCTGACTACTACTACTGACCAGGACTTGTGCATCATTGAGTCTCTTATCTCATAATATGAATGAGATGAAGGCATGTGTCTCTTCCATACAGCCTTCCTGACTTCAGGATGACATTCTGCTATTATAAAGCAGATACTGGGGCTAGTTACATGGGGTTTACGGTGTTCTTTAAAGCTTCTAGGTGAAAGGCAGTATGATCAATGTTCTTCAGCTGTAACACCTTAATATACACTGCACACATCAGTATGTACTCTATTGCTAAAAGCACTAAAAGCTAATATTAAAGGAAGTTTGTTTATATGCACAAATATTTAGGTTACAAGTATCAGGGTTAATATTATCTTTAAAGTCTTGCCATGAATCAAGAACAGCTTTTAGGATAGAGCAGTGAAACCCAGATGATGTGGCTCTTAGCTCTATACCCTATTCAACTGACTCTACATACAACCCCAAAATTATGCCTTTTATTTATCTGTGAAGAAAATTCTGAAAATAAACTATTTCTTTTACAATGCTTCTTACATCTATACTCTCTGTGTACATGACCCTTAGAGTGAGTAGAGACAAGAAGGTATTTTGCAGTAATATGAAAAATTAATAGCTTATTTAACATAATTTCATGACAGCTTCATTTTAGAATCTCAAAGTTTGGTATTTTCAAGAATGAGCTTTGGAGAGTCTGTGATAATTTTCTCTTGTGAATCTGATACTGGCAAAGATTTATAGCAAGGATAAGAAAATGCTATGCAAAGCAAAGTCAATTATTTTTAGCCTCTCAGAGATTTTTGCATAAAACATTTCTGCACTTAGAGCAAAAATTAAATGCCAATACCTTTCTAGCACTGTCTATTCAATTTTTAACTGCAATTGCCTTTCATCACAGAATTAGTTGCTTCCTAATGATGCCTGCACCAAGTTTCAATTCAAGTATATTAAGCAATTGACCTTTTAATACTTTTAATAATGCAATGAATTTAATTGATGGCTGGATTGATTATCAAGACTTCTAGAAGTCTTTATCTTCATACAAAGCAAAGGGGATTTCCAGAAATTGTTTATACTCTAGTAATACTGAAAACTGATTCCAACCTGGAATATCTTGGCTATTAGCTCAAAAGAACATTTGACTTAAGTTTTTTTCTTTTGAGACTTTATACTTGTTTGGTCTGTATGGTTTGTTTCTTAATTTCCACAGCAAACAGACATTTCTTTGTTAAAATACATTTAGCCAAAAATCCATTTTTAAAACAGAAAAATAGATAAACCCACAAAACTTAGCTAGCCCTACCCTTATTCTGTCATTAATAACTATGGATGCTAAATGTGGAAGACTGAAATCTCAACAGAAGTTGTAGGATTAAAACATGTTTATTAATGACCTTTAAGATAATTTAGAAGTAATTCTTAAATTGTGTGAACTTAACATGAAATATATAAAACTGTGGATATGATATCACGGATATATTTGTTTTGTCCTTGCACTTTTGTATACCAGCTATAGGCAATAGCTTAAACACTGTCATTGATGGGAAGAGAATAATTTTTAAATGTAGACTCTGCCTTCTTATTACTCTGTTTCAAATAAAATTCTTCATGAAGAGTAAACAAAACTTTTTTAAAAGTTGTTAACCTCTGCAGTATAGAAGGTCTATTTCCAAAGTAAATAGTTGTTTCCATGTTCAGTTGCTGCTTGGTCAAGCATCTAAAAAGATGAAAAGTCATATGCAAGATAGCAGCACTAAGAGATTCCCTATAAATATGAAAAAAAAAAAAAAAAAAAAAAAGCATGTGGATCTGTGTGATATTAGTTCACAGGGATTCTAATTACCAAAGCCATGTTGGCTCTTTTGATATCTATTCTAAGCATCACCTTTTATCTCCTAAGCATTTAAGAACTGTTTTGTTGCATAAGACATGAAATGTCCCTTTACAACTCATAAACTATACTTGTTGGTATAAAACATGTCCTCACTCACAGAGTTTGTTTTGGCACTGCACCAGAATTCACGTTCTCTAGTTGACACAAATTAAAACAAAAACTTCTGTCCTAATATAGGTCAACCTTGGAATCTATCCAAAATCCTTCTTCAAAGGTAGTCAGTGGAAGATATCCACACATATAAAACTCTTGTAACAGATATTCATGCCATAAACCATTCTTATTATGCCTACAGATTTCATCTACAGTTAAGCTGTGGTGGATAACCCTAAATAGAACTCAACCAGTCTAGACCAGGAGGGAAAAGGGTAAGCATCCCTAATAGAAAGGCTTTGGAAAGCAGGGAGATTTAAATTCAAACAATGCTAGCCAATCCCTGGCAAGCATGGACACAGGCAGCTATTGGCCAGTGAGCTGGGTGGTAACCAAATTCAGCCAATCAGGACCAACCACATGGCTTTTCAAAAGCTATATAAAAAGGAACTGCACTCAATAAAAAATTGTTATTGCCGCATGAACTATAGAGTGCTGTGTCATGTCCATCTCAACTGCGACATTAAGCTGCAAAACTCTGAAGAAAAGTGAGGTATGGTGTGTCTCCAAATTTCACTTCACTGAGCATTAATATGAAACTGCAACAATTGTATACATGACAGGCTCACTGAGTGACCTGAAAACTGTATATATGCAGCCACTTCTTTTTCCTTTTTCCTATGCAGCCCTTTTTCCATCCTTGCCCTTTTCCTGAGCCAGCCACATCAGTGCCTTGTCCAGCTATGATGGTTCCAGACAAGCTGGACAGGCTTTAGAAGGTCATTTTTAAACAGCTCTAGCACAACAGAACACAAACGGATGTTGAGCATAGATGTTACAGGCAACCCCAAAATGAATCACATGCAAATGTAAAACTGACTTGAGCAGAAAGCTTATTTATTTGGTTTTTTATTCCCTTTCTCTCCTCCACATGCTCTTCATTTCTGCCCACAAAATGCATGAAAGTTTAAATAAAAAATCATCTTGTCTAGTACATCTTTGAAAACTTATATTTTAATCGATTTTTTTTTTCTTTTGAAACATTTAAAATTTTTAGAAGTTCGGGATTTGAGAAGAAAACCCTAAATTTAGCTGACAAGTTCTATAGAGTGGATGAGTGAAAATGGCACATACACATCTATGCACTCACTACGTGGCTCCCAATAGGTAATTCTCTACAAGCAAACACTGAGGTTGCCTAGCAACAACTCTTCTCCAACTTTCAGAAGAAGACAAGAAGAGTGGAAGGAGTTCATTTCATAAGGGACAGATGAACTTTTTCTGGATCCTAGCCCTCCATCCAATCCTTCCAAACATGCACAGATTCTCCCCTACACAGCTTCATTTGGAGGGGTTCCCTACAATATGTGGGCAAACATGGAAATAAAAGTGTCCTGAGCCATATCCGTCAGAGAGGGCTGAAATGTTTTTAAAGACCACTCCTTCTGCTGTACATCTGTTATCAGACACTATATGTCTAACTTAATCTCAGAACCATGATCACAAAAGGACATGACAGACTCAAGTAGACACAACCAGTGACATTCTCAACATTAAGAATATGAGTCAAAGAGATTAATCAGCAACTCCAAGCCCTGCTGCTTTACTTAGCAACTATTTCCATGCCAAAAAGAAGTGGTCTACCCGTTTACTACTTGATTATTCTGGATGGTGGAAGTACTGTTTTTGCATCTGTCATAGATGGATGAAGAGGTAATAGTAGAGTAGAGAAATGTACCTGACAGCAGACTTGTTTTTCCAAAGGTTTCTTAATTTTCTGTCATCTTCTTGTCCTTTAAAATATATTACCTCTCCTTCCAGACTCTACTTGTTACTATACAGGCCACTAATATTGCAGTTATGTATGGTATTTTGTCCAGATCAGTACAACAAAATATCACTAAAATACTTGTGTTCTATTTTAGCAGTCACTTCTGTTAGGTAAATATTTCATGATACATCCCAAAGCAGAAAATTGCTAGAATGTCTGCATACCTATCAACCTTTCACTGTCCAAAATTCTTCTTCATAATCCTCCCTTGGAAGTTGATACAATCTGATTACAAGCATCTAATGACAGTTCATACCAAAAATAGGTTGAATAACTATTCCCCTTCTCTTCCCAAAGACCATGCTGTGACATAATTTGGATTGGAGGCAATGAACACCTAACAAAATCACACATCAAAACCCTAAACGGAAACCAAACATGTAAAAGGCAAGAGCCAGGTTCTGCCGTTCTGCTGTGTTTGTGAAGTGCTCCACTCTGCACAAAGCCCCTTTATGCAAAGATAGGAATACACAAGTATTAAGGTGGCAGGGAGACTGAATGAGACAAACTCAGTTTCACTCAAAGCCACAGCATATTAGAAACATAAAAAATTATTTCCGCTGTCATTTCTGGAGTTACTAGCTTTGAAATGTCCAAGTACTTAGTAAAACAATCCCTCAAACCCAAATGACTGAATTAATCTAAAACATCCAGAAATCTACTACCCATGAGAAAAATGAGTTAAACTTTCAAAAACATCACTTTTCCTTTTCATCTTACCTAAAAACCTCTTCTTCCCTTGGCCTCAATTTGTTGTCTTTTAATTTCATCCTTCTACCAACCAGCATTTGATAATGAGATGCGTGAGATATTCAACCCTGAGACTGCTTCTTTCATTCTAAAGGATTTTAATGAAAATGTTTGTAGGCTCTACAATTAAATCAAAATAGTGTAGGATCATTTGTGATTTTCAACAGGGTGCCAACCTTTTTTCTCATCAATTATTTCCCCATTCTCCAACTGAACAAAAGAAAAAAACAAAAAAACCCCACATTTTTTAGATCAATCTCGAGAAATATTATTTCCCTTTGGAATTCACTCACATGTTCTTTAAAAATCACTCAGCTGAATAAAATTCATATCTGAATGATAAATTATTACATGCATAGTAACTGAAGAGGAGATAATTTTCTCTAATAATCCTGTATACTGAAAAGAGAAAAAAATTACAAAAAATTAGTCCTTCTCTGACAGATTTTTTTTTTTTAAAGAAAAGTATACTCCATCATCACCTTAAAAGGTTTTAAGTGTATGGTTTCAATCTCACACTGCAGTTCTGTACCACGGTTAATGTAAAATTAACATTTATTCAATATAATCTTGTTGTTTCTCATTCACTTCTGAACTAATTTGGCCTTCTTACAGCATTTTAAGGCACAGAAATATTTGCTCTGATTTCTCTCATCTTGAAATAAATTTTTCTCTGTCTTTTGAGGGGGAGTGGTGTTTGCTGGTTTTTTGCTTGGACTGGGGGGGGAATTTGTGTTTAGTTATTGTTGTTGTTGTGGGTTTTTAAATTTTGTTTTGTTTGGGATTTTTTCATTCAGTTGTTTTTTGGGGGGATTTTTTACCACCAGGCAGTAGAATCCTCTTCCAGCTGCTTTACTCTTTATATTTACGGAGTTACTACCAAATGCTATATTCACAGGGCAGGAGGCCTATTATTTCAATCTTTTAAACATTATGTACCATCATCCACTTGCTTTCTGACTATATTTGCACGCGAAGCAAAGCTTGTCCTTCCAAATTCTGTTTGCAATGAGCATCCCCATGTGAAAAGGGACAAAAGGCAAGGCACAAATTAAGAGGTTTTTACCCTGTGAACTACCTGCAAGACATATACTATTGCAAGATGTATAGAGCTCTAATGCCAATCAAAAAAGAATATTTTTTCCTATTTACTGATATAGGTAAGCAGCAAAGGCCTGGCCAGGCACTACTTCAGTGTATCCTTGATAGTGATAGGACAAGGTAGAATGGTTTTAAACATAAAGGATATTAGAGGTTAGGAGGAAACTCTTTGCTGTGAGAGTGGTGAAATACTAGAACAGGTTACCCAAAGAAGCTGTGGATTCTCCTCTGTGGAAGCGTTCAAGGCCAGGTTGAATGGGGCTTTGAACAACCCATTCTAATGGAAGGTGTCCCCAACCACAGCAGAGGGATGTTTAGTAGATGATCTTTAAGGTCCCTTCAAACCCAAGTCATTCTATGATTCTATCATGTGATACTCTGTGTGGCTAAGTGTCTGGGAAAGCCTAGAGCTAAGAACAAAAAGGAATTTGCTAGCTAGTGATTTGAAAAAGTCCTCACAAAATTTATTCCATTATTTCTGCCAGCACAAATGGGTATCTAGGTGGGTTTCATGCTTATTGCTTCCATTATATGCCAGCTATTGGCACTGCACTCTAGAAGAAATTACACTGTGTACACCTGAAGAATATTCAGTCTGTATTTCAGATTGATACATACTTGATGTAACAACTTTTCTATTAGTGAAATATCATCAGTGAAATGGCAACCTAGTGAAGATATTTGAACTTGATTTTCTTGTATGTCAACTGAGTAACTTAACCACCCAGCCAGTATCCTCCAGTTTATCTTTCCTCTTTCCTTTTACACGGTTATCCCCCAAAAGATCTTTTTTCATCTTGACAGAAGGTCCTTTTAAACCAATATCATTAAATTAAGAGAATTATTCATGTACTTCCATGTTGTCAGAAGTAATAAACTAGAAACAGGCTGCAGCTGAGGTGGGAGAAAATGCTTGGAAACCACACTGTGCCTTGTTTCAGCTGCTGTGAGACTGTTCTGAATCATAGCAGAGTACTGAAAAATGACAAACATGCATGCATCCATGCCACAGACTTACTGCAAAGGCCTAGGTATTAATAATGATATTTCCAAGAATCCAGGAGCAGGTAAGGTTCTTTGCTATCCTAAAATGGATATCCAGTTGAAGCTCTAAAAGTGCTATAAATCTCCTGCATTATAAATACGTACAAGCAATACAGGGATGGGAATTCTAAAGAGCATGGCCAGTCCATCTTCTCCCCTTGATTTGTTAACTTTTGGAGATATATAAAAATGCAATATGTCAGATCCACTCTATCCTGCTAAAAGCAGAAGATGAAAAGGGCTGCACACTGCAATATCTATTCACTTTTGTAACAGCACAGGAGCAACCACAGTTAAATAACATCAAGGTAGATAAACAGCAGCAAAAATTATAATGGACCAAAGCTGGAAGTCCCAATTCATCAAGCCAAAGGCTATAAGAGACTTGATCGCTCAATGCGGTAAGAGAATCAATGTCTCATACATGGAATATGGAGCTACTCTGCCATGCACTCTTCCTGTTTGTATTCATTATCTTGAAATACAGTACTCACAATACTAGATCACCTCTTCACTACCTTCCTGTTGCAACTAAGTGAGCCTACTGGAGCTGAGACCCCACTAGACCTTCTGTTTACAAATAGACAAGGTCTTGTGGGAGATGTGTTTGAAAGTTGTCTTGGGCAGAGAGACCATGAAATGATAGAGTTTTCAATACTTGGTGATGTAAGGAAGGGCATCAACAGAACCTGGACTTCCAGAGGGTGGACTCTGACTTATTCAGGACACTAATTCGGAAAGTCCCCTGGGAAGCAGCCATTAAAAACAGGGCTCAGGAAGGCTGGACATACTTTAAGAAAGGAATCTTCAAGGAGCAAGAGCAGGCCGCCCATAGGTGCCAAAAAAGTGAGTCGGCTGGGAATAAGACGGGCCTGGCTGAGCAGGGAGTTTTTACAGAAACTCAGAGTAAGAAAGAGAGTGTATCATCTTTGGGAAAAGAGACAGGCAGCTCAGGAAGTGTTTAAGGATGTCATTAGGTCATGCAAAAAGAAAATTATTCAATTAAATCTTAATCTGACCAGCTCTGTAAATGATCATAAAATGTGTTTTTTATAAATACATTAATGGCAAAAGGAGGGGCAAAGATAACTTCTGTCCTTTGTTGTATGCAGAGGGGAATGTAGCCACCAAAAACAAGGAAGCACGAGGCACTTAACACCTTCCTTGCCTCAGTCTTCAAAAGTAAGACTGGTTACCCTCAGGACAAATGGAGTCCTAAGCTGGTAGACCCAGACAGGGAACAGAATAGATCCTGTGTATTTCAGGAGGAAGAAATTAGTGACCTGATAAGCCACTTCGGTGCTCACAAGTCTGTGGGACCAGATGGGATCCATCCTAGGATGATGAGGGAGCTGTCAGAAGAGCTCACTAAGCTGCTCTTCATCATCATTATCACCAGTCCTGGCTACCCAGAGAGGTCTCAGATTTTATCAAGTGTGATACCCATCCACAAGAAAGGCTAAAAGGAGGATCAAGGAAACTACAGCCTGTTAGCTTGACCTCAGTACCTGGCACAGTTACAGAGCTGATCATCTTGAGTATGATCACACAGCACCTACAGGACAGCCTGGGCATCAGACCCAGACAGCATGGATTTAGAAGAGGCAGGTCCTGCCTGACAAACTTGATCCCCTTTTATACACAGGTATCCCATGTGGTAGATGAGGGAAAAGCTGTGAATGTTGTCTACCTGAACTTCAGCAAAGCCTTCAACACTGTCTGCCATGGAATAATCCTGAAAAAGCTGGCAGCCCGTGGCTTGGACAGGGGTACCCTTCACTGGGTTAAGAACTGGCTGGACTGCTGGGCCCAGAAGGTGGTGGTGGATGGTGCTGCATCCAGTTGGCACCTGGCCACTAGTGGTGTCCCCCAGGAATAAGAGTTGGGCCCACTCCTGTTTAATAACTATTGTTCTGGATGAGAAAATTGAGGCTACCATTATAAAATTCACAGATGACACCAATCTCGGTCAGAATGTCAATCTGCTGGAAAGTAGGAAGGCTCTGCAGAGGGACCTGAACAGGCTGGATAGATAGGCTGAGGTCAACAGCATAAAAGTTCAGTAACACCAAGTGCCAGGTCCTACATTTTGACCACAGTAACCTCAGGCAGCTGATGGAAGAGAGGCTGAAAATTGGCCCAGTGGGAAAAGACCTGGGGTTACTGGCCAACAGCAGGCTGAACGTGAGCCAGCAGGAAGTCCAGGTCACCAAGTGGACCAAGATGATCCTGTAGCAGGAATAGTGTGGTTAGCATAACTGGGGAAGTGATTCTTCCTCTACTTGGCATTTGAATTCTGTGTCGAGTTCTAGGCCCCTCAATTTAAGAAGGACATTTAGGTGCTGGAGAGGGTCCAGAGAAGGACAATGAAGCTGGTAAATGGTCTGGAACATAAGTCCTATGAAAAGCAGCTGAGGGAGTGGTGGTTGTTTAGTCTGGAGAAGAAGCTCAGGAGTGATCTTGGCATTCTCTACAAGTACCTTGAAAGGAAGTTGTAGCCAGGTGGGGCTCAGTCTCTTCTACCAGGCAACTGGACAAGAGGAAACAGTCTTAAGCTGCACCAGAGGAGGTTTGGGCTGGAAATTAGGAAGAATTTCTTCACAGAAAGGGTATATTGGAATGCGCTGCCCAGGGAGTGACGGAGTCATCATCAAGTCCAACTTATGACTGAATATCACCACTAGATTAAATCTCAGATATCTTTTCCAACTTGTTTCTGTGATTCTGTGATCACCTAATACTAACCACCTAAATACATGTTTACTCTCTTTTTAAAGTTTTCTCCTTTAGCTCAGTCTACAGTCACTACCAGAAGAGTTACCTTCCACCTAATCTTCCCTGGCAGACAAATACAATTTAGCAAAATTGATTCCACCCTTAACAAGACCTGTTGGCAAAATCAACTAAGCACTTCAAGCCCATGCTACGGTGAAAACAACTGTCCCAAATAATACTAAATAGGCTGTAACTGAACCCATAGCAAGTGTGTGAAAATAAATACTTCTTGTAATTCCTCTTATTTATTTCTCAGGGTTTTCGGCTGTGACTTGCTGGTTTAAACCTGTTTTGCTTAGACTGTCAATCCTTCTTGAGGGCTGAAAACTGTTCATATTACTTATACAGCCTAGAACAGTTTAATGTTGTGCTGGTTTAAAAGTAAACCTGGGGGAGAAGTTAACCACACTCAACTATCTCAAGAAAGTTTACAGGTCAGAGTTAAAATTTACTAAAGAGACAGCAACAAATACAATAATATAGAGAAAACTGATTTTAACCCACAAAGGTAGACTGTAACCTGGCACCCTCTTAGTCAGAGTGATGGTTGCAGTCCCATGAAGTGGTGCTTGCAGTCCTGATGAAGTTTTCCAGTCCTCCACTGGATACATCAAATGGTGCCAGAAGTCCCTGAACCTAAGGATTATATATCCTTGGGTTCAGGTAGAAATGCTCAGTATGTCCCCAAGGGCAGGGAGTTTCACCATGGATTATGTAACACTGTGAGTCATGGGACGTTTTGGGAGTCTTTGACAGTCTATGTCATTGCAGATGCCTAAGTATGCTAGTGCCATTGAGCCTCTTACAGCCCATTATTGGAGACTAAAATGTTATAGTTTATGGCTTAAACATCTTTATGAATGACTTTTGCCTATTACAGCAAAACTGTATAACAAAAGCTGCATGGAAGACCACCACACATTGAATGGGCCTCTTTACTGAGGCCCTGGACTGTAAATTGATAGAGATAAGATAAAAAGTGACTCAGGTTTGGGCTGGGAGAGAAAACTACATTCACGGGAGGATTAAACCTAGCACCTTTGGGATGGAAGCCACAGCCCCAGGTTTATCTACTGCTAAACTCACACAGATCCCTGCATCAAAGGGGAGAGGAGGAGAGGTTTTGGGTGTGTGGCACAGCCTCTGGACAAAGGCAGTTAACACCCATTCCCTGCTGTGCAGACCAGCCTGGGGGCGTGGGGGGGTGGAGGGGGCACCCCAGAAAGCTGCATCTATGGGATATCCACATGATGGACAGCAGAGGAGGTGTCATGGCCCATTAAAGGGACATCGACGCCATCAAGGGGTCCTCTGACCCTGAACCAGAGCGCTGCATGTGATGCAACATGATGCAACAGATCCACAGTGTTGCAAGGGACAATGTCATGCTTGCCCTCCCCACAGGAGGCACCTGGGCATTCCCACCTGCCCAAACATATGTTAATCCATTGAATTCTATACTTTTTGGCAAAGAATCCTCAACACCAAAAAGACCAGATGGTTAAGATCAACGAGACATTGTTGGGATCCACAGAAGGATGATATTTTCTACCTAATCCCTGTCACTCTCCCATTCCCCTGTCCACACCACTTTTTCAATTTGTTTATTTATTTATTTACTTTAACTTTTTTTCTCTTTGCCTTTTTTACTATTAAATATATAAATAAATAAATATATATATATATATATATTTTTTTTTTTTAACAGCATCTAACCTTGTTTGGTTTTAATCAAGTTTTGGGTTGTATGATGAATCTTTATGGGTTAAATCTGTTTTATTTACAGTGACTTAGTTTTCTTTGCTCGTCTGTGCTTAGACTGGATAGAAACACCCACGAGCACAGAGATGACCCCTCAGGTTGGGTGTGAATGTGCTAGTGCTTCCCCAGAAGGGAGTTATCACAGCTAAATCATTTGTGTGAAGAAAAAGAAACACTTCTCTGCCTCAAAGGATTTACCTCTTTTTCCTTATCTCAGTTAACACCCAGCTTGTAGCCTGAGGTTTTGGG
Organism: Hirundo rustica; assembly: GCF_015227805.2. Classification (NCBI taxonomy): domain Eukaryota; kingdom Metazoa; phylum Chordata; class Aves; order Passeriformes; family Hirundinidae; genus Hirundo; species Hirundo rustica. The sequence continues at coordinate 100,869,760 of NC_053450.1, forward strand.
TGTGCACTAGGCAGTGTTGCTGTGTGTTATTTGGTTTCATATTGTATCTCACTTCAATATTGGGTTTTATAATGGTTTGTTCTGTACCTTCCTGTTCCCCTGGAAAATGTAATATCCCAAAGTTTTTCCCTGCCCTTCCCCCAATCCATCTCCCACATTGTTCCCAGTCCCCTTCCTTGAATCTAATCCAACCCTGTTCTACTCCCACCTTATCCCTGATTGGGTATTGGCTTGTCCCCGCCTTCAGCTGTTTCTCTGGATATAAGCCGAGGCCACATGTCGCTCGCCCTCTTGGTTTGGGCCGTCAGACAGGGCAAAAGTCTGGGGCAGCACCACAGAAGAAAGACTGAATAAAGCTCTGATTTCACTCCCCGGAGCAAGTGCAGACCTCCTTCCTCTGCTGTCAATGGGGTCTTGCTCTGTCATGCTAAGGGAAAAGTTCTTGGCTGCCTCCTGGGTTTTGGGACCCTGAGGAAACTCCTTCTAACTGTGATTTGTCTCTCGAGCTAGCCGGAGCGAGAACGGAGCCGAGAGCTCCGTGAGAGAGACAAGCCACAAGGCAGCTACTATAAATGTAGCTGCCTCACAGTTCATCAGAAATTACATAAACAAGGTACAATGCTTTTGTAACTAGGACAATGTCAAACACTTCTATTAGCTGCATAGGACTCCACCCTGAAAGCTACTCCTGTTTCACCGATTATCCCTCTGAGATAATTATCTTGGTACCTAAACTGGATTAACCAAAAACTGAGAGATAAAATATCTAACGTGTGTGACATGCTATGTACAGAAAAGCTGAGAACAGAGACATTCCTAAGACAGGCAGACTTTCATGGAAGCATCCCAGCCCAGTCTCAATTCCAGCCTTGGCTCCATCCCCATACCTCAGCACCCCAGCCTTCATTTGCACGTCTGTTTCATTATTTAGATGAAAAATACCCTTTATCTGGAGGTTTATTTTGCAATAAAGATCCAGCATGAGGCCAGAGTGAGAGCCCAAGATACATTTTTTATGTTGGATATTTGAATTGTCATGTACATGGTATGGGAGCTGACATGCTTGTAGACATCCTGTCCAGTCTGAACAGGAGCAAGGAGGGGAAGGGTGTGAAACATGGGGTTAGAAAATAGAGGGTATTATTTAGAAATAGACATTTAGATGATGTGTATTGCTTAATAGTTGCTACACCTTTTTACAGTATTAGTTGCTTGTGAGGGAAAAGACAAGGCGTACTTGCGAAAACAGCAAGAAGGAATGCAAGGATAGGTGATAAGGAAAAGGATGTTCACCAGAATAGGACATGAATATGCTAAACTTCCAAGGATACTGAGATAATAAGGCTCCTTGGACCTCTGGAACCAGATGAAACCAGCCTTATGGTTTGGACTCTGACCAAACAACCAGTGAGCATGCTCAAGGAGACAGGGTGAGAAGTTCAGCTCTGAGGAAGACCACATTATTTCATCACCTGCCGCTCCCAGGATGACCACCAGAGACAAGTGCACAAACACAAAGGACTGATAAGACAATTAGCATGCAAAGCAGGGGAGGGTGGAGCCAGGGATTGAATATGCATAGGTGTATTGCGAAACTTGATGCATATGTGACATTTTAGAGGATAAAAGAGAACATGAGAGAGTGAGTGACTATGCACGCCTTTGGAGCCGATATATCCCATGTGCCCAGCTGCTGAATAAATTACATACCTACTTTAAAACTCACTTTGTCTTTGAGTTCTAGAGTTTTCTGTGTATCAGGTGGACAGAAAGAAAGAGGTGAGATGTTAAGGAAACTTTCATGTCTGATAATTTGGGACCCACTCTGGGAGTCACACTTATACCTCACGAGACTTTCATTGCTGTGACAGAAGCCTTTTCACAGCAGGCACCTGTGCACCGCTTGACTCCCTACATCCACCACTCTTGAGCAGTCAGGCAAGTTTCCCTGAACAGCTTGACTTGAGGTTTCCTGTAGCAGTCCCATTTGTCTGGTATCTTTTAGTAACTTAACTGTGGAGCAGAAATACAGTAACACATCAATCTGGGTGCTTCAGAGACAGACCACAACCAAAAGAATCCCAGGGATTCGGACCCTTAGAGTCTATGGCCCCATCCCTTACACTCTTTATTCACTCTGTACATATACCTTGGTGCAAAGGTGATATTTGGTCTAGGGTCTTCTCATTGCTCATTGGGTTCTACAGAGTGGCCACCTGGTGCAACAAGTCTCCATGCCCTTTGTTAAGCAAAGGGTCAGCACCAGTTCACAGCTCATTGCCAGGGTCTCCTGCCATTTCCCACTACCCACCTACCACTTGCACACTGAGCTAATTGCACTAGGTGTGCACTCAATAGTGATCTGCATTCTCAAAAATGCTAGTCTAACAGCCAGCTGCACACAGTTAACATGAATTAGGCATTTGAAAACCAGCTCAAAAGACTAAATGGGAAATGTAAAATTTATAAGATAAATGGGTGTTTATGTCTTCACAAATAACTAAATCTGAAAGGACCAATCAGGTCCTGGAAGAATGGGTGTAGGAGTCTTTATGAACATTAAGCCCCCCAGGTTTGTTGCAGAACTGAGCAACAGTTCTGCACTTCTGAACTTCTGAATTTTAGGGAAAAATACACAGGCTTAATGGATTTATGAATATTAACTTTTCTGCCCAGAGTGGGCTTAAAGCTAATTTTAATGGTCATAAAGTGACGATGAGGGTGGGCTACATGTTCAAGCAGGAACATATAGTAGGCAGTTTGGGAAATCTACCTTCCTAGTACCTTAGCCAGTGGGTAAGGGGAGAGGGCAACATGCAGCGAGGAGTTTAGGATAAAAGGAGGTTGTGTCCTACTTAGTTGTCTGGGTTGTTTTTCTCTATTCACTATACCTGTGTCATTTGGACAGGATTATGGCATAATACTGCCTTATCCTTCCAAGACTTTTCATGTGTTCTGTGACACATGTTAAACTGGTTCTGAATAGTCACAAAGCTGTATTCATAAACTACAAAACTGGCTGTGTGCTGTTTACAAAGCATGCTCTAGCATGGCTTAGAAACAATCAGTGTGAAGAAACAATTAATTTATTTGAAGGGCAAGAGGTAAATCAGCTTCATGGATTCTTCATTCACAACCATTAGTTTCACTGATGACTGTAAATGTATAATGAAAATATTTCTGAGATTATTTCCTAGAAGCTTTCTCACCATGCATATGTGTTGTGAGAGAAAACTGGCATGTGATCTCTGATACAGTCACAGAACTGCATTTGGACCTGAACAAATATCTATAGCACAGTTCTCCTTCTAAAAACTCCACTTCAAGAACACGAGTTTTTAAAAAATAATCACTCCTAGCCATAATAGTTTTTAAATCAACATTCACTTATTTACTTTGTCATTCTTTCACTTTGTGAGAAGGTGGTGGTCATTACACTTGTACAAAAGGTAGTTTTGGAGATAGAGGTTCCTGGCCTTTCCCAGAAAAAAATGTGCCAGTGTCTGCTAAACATCCTGTGTTGAAATGCACGTCCAACACAGACTGAAAAGATCTGGCAATGCTAAAGATATAACTTGAAACAAAATGGTTTTCAAATAACAGAATGAAAATATATAGATATTAGCTAACAAGTTATAAACAATTGGAGCAGACAGAGCACATTAAGTCTTTATGGATTAGCCAGCCAAGAGTTCTGTGTTTCTCCTTGCATTGGAGAGTACTCTTAAAGACTTCGAAAAACACAGTACGAAAATATGTAAGATGCACTGAACCCATCGATTTGTCATCTGGGAAAAGCATCATAGCTTGGTACTCCTCACATGATATAGATATAAGTTGGGCAACTTCTTAAGTCATCAAGGTGATTTTCCATAAACCCATCAACAGTCTTAATTGCAGCCTGGACTGTTTTTCATATCATGAAGCAAAGCTGAACAGCCCTATAATCTACTTTTTTTCCCCCCAGTACTGCCCACTCATTTCTTCCTTCCCTTCTTTGACTACAAGCTTGTTTTCACACGCAAATTTTCTACTCCTCATTACAAGAAAACATTTAAATAATACCTTTGTCCTGATACCCTATATTGTCTCTATAGCATCTATAAGAAGTTTGCTTGTTCACTAAAACCCAATCTGCAAATATACTTCAGCTACATGCAGTGACAGTATTTCAGTTTAGGCACTGCAATACATTAAAAAAAAAAAAAAAAAAAAAGCTATTAGAAAGGGTCTGAAGGTGGATTACCAAGATGAAGGCCTAGAGGGCCTGTTTGTTAGACATCTTTATGTAAGACTAATGCCTAGAAGTATAGTAAAATAAATGTAATTTGGTGTCTTTTTCTTGACCCTTGATACAAATCTAAAGATGTCTCCATGTACTCCTGAACAAAACATGGGTTCCATTTCTTAATCCAGTGAAAATGCTTGTCATTTAGAAACATTAATAATATTAGTTCTACGCAAATTCTAGTTCAAAGAAGAAATACTACATATTTTTGTGTTTCCTATTGAGTTTGTGCTTTTCCCAATGATACTACATTAATTCCTGAAGCTGAAATCCTTCCACAGAGACAAACCTGCCATATACTCATAAAACCTGCTGTCTAGCTGGCATATTCCCAGATTGTAAACTTCTGATGAATAAGTGTGCATATGATGGTTTGAAGAAACATGTTCTTATAATTGCATCCTTTCAGCAAACAGCTGGAAGAAAAGACAGGTGATTGCTCTAAGGTCTGCTCTTATTATAACAAAATAATTTTCCAAATTAAGAATGGGCAGTTTCACATACACATCACAAAGTCTGCATCTGAAAAAAGCTAGCCATGTCTTTGTTTACATTTGCCTCATTTCTTTAGCAAATAGAATTTTACTATTTGTATCACCAAGCAAGTTCCTTATTCACTCTCAAACAGTGTCAAGCCAGATGATAATCACAGCCCTATTGAAGTGCTATGCTAGAAGACAAACCCATTTAATATTATTTAAGATTACATTATTCCTGCTTTTGCTTCTCTCTCAACTTTTAACACTTCTTTTCAGATGAAGAGACTGAAGAAATTTTTCATATTTTTCACCTAGACCTTTTGCAGTCGCTTCTTTATGTGCAGGTCTGTACACAGTGTGCAGGGTTTCTCAGAGCCATCCATGTTTCCACCACTGGATTAATAGATGCAATTCAAACTTCAAAGCTGCATATAGCAGAGGAAAGTGCCTTTCCTAGTGATATGGCAAATCCTGGAGGTTTCAAATATCTAAGATTTTGTACTGCCTTTTTTTTAAAACTGTCCTGAAGAGGTTCCAAACCACCTGAGACAGAAGCCCAGTCTCCATGTCTAACCACTGTGCAACTCTTACTAACATATTTTAATTGAAGCATTAAAGGATAATAAAGACACAATTCAGAAATCCCTTAAATTTATTCTTTAATTCACGCCAAATTAAAGTTACTGGAAAATTATGAGGAAAATCCAGATTTAATTATGTTTTCCTTCAAATATATTTCTGTTCTGAATTCAGATAAGAGCAGAGTATCAAGGCTATTCTGATAAGTAAATGCTGACCATCACATTCAAGGCTATAAAAATGTGAGGGCTGATGTTGATGACCACTTTACTTTTATGGCTTCTCAAGGACATTGACAAAAAGCATAATGTTGGCTTGACAATAGGCTCCCAGTCAGAATAATTAGGACATGGTACTCATAGTGTTCAGACCATCCTGCTGAGAAATGGGGTGAAATGAAACTGAAATAAATAACATGCACTGGAGTTGGTCATTCAAAAATTCCCAAGAGATTTAGTAGAGACTGTTTCTGCCATCACCAAACTTCTTTTTGGGTTTGGTCCCAAAAGAGCCAAAATCTTCAAGTGTTTGGGACTTTCTTCACATGAACACTCTCCACTGGAAACTGTTGGAGCCTCCAGATAATTTACATCTTGCTTTAAAAACAGGACAGACTAATTTTAAGAGGAATGGAGGGCCCAATATGGCAACCAGACCCAACCCACAGGAAGGTGTGTTGAGCCCCTGTGACCCAGCTAAGGGACATGGCAAAGAAACTTCCCAGCCTGGTAGTGCCCACTGATTATTACCCTTTACTGGTTTTCCTGGTAGGCACTGATGAGGTCCCAACAAGAAGGCCTGCAGTCAAGAGAGACCTCAGGACCTTGGGACAACTGGTCAAGCAATCTGAAACCCAAGTTGTGCTCCCTTCTGACCTGCCAATTGCAGAGAATGATAGGACAAGAAACAGGAAAATCATACAGATGAACATCTGGCTGGAGGACTGGTGTTACCAGCAGAATTCATGGCGTTTTGATCTTAAGCTGGTTTATGTGACAAAACCTGCTGGCAACAGAGTCCACCTGTCTCAAAAGGGATAAAGGATCTTAGCTCAGGACTTAGCAGACCTAGTTGAGAGAGCTTTAATGTAGAGTTGAAGGGGGAAAAAGAGCTGTTGGGTGTTAAGTTTTCCTGTGGAATTTTTCCCCCCATAAGTTGCTAGGAGACTAAATACTGATGCTTAAAAGGGTGCTTGCCCCGTACAAAAGAAGTGGATCACTTAGTTTAGTGGGGGGAGGGAAAGGCGCCTGGGAGCTGAGGGTGGTGGTTTCACTGCTCTCGGTTTTCCAGGGAGGACGGTCGAGCGATGGCTAGCTGGGTGAAGTCCACGGTTGGCAGAGGAGTCCGGTCCTGGGAATTCTGTTGTCTGCTGGAGTGCCCGGGAGTTCAGAGCTCCTCACCTGCCCTGCTGGATTTTGGGTCAGCCCAGGTCCAGCCGCTGCGGCTTCTTCAGCACTGCTCACTTTGCCTGCGGGGACAACCCCCTGCCTGCTGGGGACAACCCACCATTTCCAGCCATCAGCCCCAAGTTTCCACCATTTCGGCTTGGTGCTCTTGGGGTCGCAAGAGCCCAGGACTTGTGAGACAAAGCCCCTCAGGGTTCTTGGTTCTGTTTATTATTATTATAATTACTGTTGTTGTTTGACTGTCCTGTTACATTTACTAGTAAAGGGCTGTTATTCCTTTCCTCATAGCTGTGACTGAAAAGGGTTTTTTTTAAATCTTCCAAATCATAATAACATGGAGGGAAGGGATTGGAATTCCCCATTGCTAGAGAGGCCCCACCTCTCCTTAGCAGATACCTGTCTTTTCAAACCAAGACAAGAGCATAGCCAGGCTCAAAAGAGGTAAGGTGTGGGAAGGGGAGGACTATAGCAACCATGCTAGTAGCAACAGGAAGTTTAAAAATTATCTTAACCAAGTACAAACAGCCAAAGACATACTGAACATGGAGCATGGGGACTATGGGGCATCCCTTTGTACACCTACTGAGATATTGACACAATCAAATACTTCTATAAATTGTCTGTACACCAACAGATGCAATATGGGGAGCAAACAGGAGGAGATAGAGATCTGTGTGCAGTTACAGAGCTTTGATACAATTTTGATTATGGATGTGTGGTGGGCTCACATAATTTAAATGTTGAAATGGAGGACACTGTTTAGGAGAAACAGACCAGGGAGGCACAGTGGTGGAATTGCCCTCTATGTGCAACACTTGCACTGTATCAAGCTCTGTCTTGGAGTGGACAATGTGCGAGACGAGAGCTTACGGATAAGGATAAAACACCTGTGGTGTCTCTCTCTCTCAGAGCCCCGGCTCCGCTTTTGCCTCAGCTAGCTTGAGAGACAAACCACAGTTGGAAAGATTTTTCCCTCAGGGTCCCAAAGATCTCAGAGTGGCTGGAACCTTCTCCTTTAGAGAGAGCAGGCGTCCGTCGATGACAAAAGGCAAGAGTCTGCCCTCAGTCCAGGGGGAATCACGGCTTTATTCAGCCTTTCTCCTATGGTCCTGTCCCTACAGGGTAAGGAGCCCCCAGTCCCTGTCCCCGTCCCAAGAGAGGGATCCACATGCTCTTCCTGGCTTTTGTCCAGGGGGAAGGGGCTAGAGGCAGGGACAAGCCACTACCTAATCAGGGATAAGGTGGGAGTGGAACAGAGTTGGATTAGATTCCAGTGTGGGAGAATGGGCAGAGAAAAGGGTCAGGGACAAATTTCAGGATGATACATTTTCCAGGGTGACCTAGGTTACAATATAAGACGTGCCCAAAGTATGTATTCTATCACCATCTACATGAGCTGTTGAAACTAGGTTGGGCAGTGTTTCCCTTGCCCCCTCCCTCCAGACTATCATCTGTTAATGGCCCATCAATGCCTTGCTGCATGACTCATAGATAACTCCCTCTGGGAGCTATCTGTGTTTGATGGGCAATTAAGGACCCATTGCAAGACTGATAAAATTATATCAGCCCATTGTGAGATGCTCCGCTCAGGGGGAGGAGCCAAGCATTCCCACCTGGATATAATCTGGGATTTGGGACAGCACAGGCAGCCTTACCCACTGGACTTCCAGAGGACAAGAGCTACCAGACCTTTCTGCGGGAACACTGCTTCAACAAGACCACTTCATCTGTACTGCTACCACCACAGTTTCAGGTTGTATTTGACTCTGTCAGTGATCTTTTGTATTACTGCATGTGTTTTATTTTATTTTATTTTACCTTTTTTCTCTCCTATTAAATTGTTTTTTCTGACTTGGAGTCTCTCACTCGTTTTTCCTTCAAGCCAGCACACAGGGGAATGGGCGGGGTACAGAAGAAACCATTACAAAACCCAATATAAAAATGAAACACAATATAAACCCAAATAATGCAAAACAACAAATACCAGACTAGTAATAGTGACATTGCTGTGGGTGTTTGCTACAGGACATCTGAGCCAGGAGGATGAAGTGGATAAGACCTTCTACAGACAGCTAGAAGCAGCTTTAAAGAAATAGGCATTGGTTCTTGTTGAAGTCTCTTAACTACCCACTGGACAAGCAACACAGCAAAACACAGTCTAAGTGGTTCTGGAAAACATTGATGACAACTTTCTGACACAGGTAGTGGAGAATACAAGAAGGAATGATGTCCTGCTTGACATTATACAAACAAACAGGGAAGGACTTGCTGGAGATGTGAAGGTTGGGAGCAGCCTTGGCTGGAGTGACCATGCGACTGTGAAGCTTAGTAATGGGCAAAGATGAAGCAGGCCAGCAGGTGATTGTCACCTTGGAATTCAGGACAAAAAATTTTGTCTCTTCAGGGATCTTCCAGGAAGAATTATACGGGAACAGACTCTGTAGGAAAGAGGTGTTTGAGAGAGCTGGTTGATATTCCAGGATCACTTCCTCTAGGCTCAAGAATGATGTCTCCCAATGACAAGAAATTAGGTAAAGGTGCAACAGAACTACATAAATGAATAAAGAGCCCCTGTCATTACTCAAGTATAAGCAGGAGATACACAAGAGCTTGAAGCATGATCACACCACTTAGAATCGATATAGAGGGATTTTCAGAATAAGTAGAAATGAGACAAGAAAGACCAAGGCCCATCTGGAATTAGAACTGGCCAAGGATGTGAAGGGCAATAAGAAAGACTTCTTCAAATAAATAAGTAACAAAAGGAAAAGAAAGGATAATGTGAGCCTGTTACTAAATGGAGGGAGGAACCTTGGTAACAGAAAATGGCAGATCAACCTCACTGAAAAGACCAGCCCTCAGGGGTCTCTGACACAGGAGAATTAGGGTAGAAAATGTTCGAAGGAAGACCTTCCCTTGCTCAAGGAGAACTGGGCTACAAAACACCAAGGCAAACCTGATAGCTACAAGACCAAGCCAAAAAAAGATCATTAAGGGACTGGAGCATCCCTTAGAAGGATAGCCTGAGGGACATGGGCCACACTAGTCTTAGAATGAGACAACTGCAATGGGACATTATCAATGTCTATAAGTATCTGAAAGGAAGGTGTGAAGAGACTGGAACCAGGTTCTTCTCAGTGGTGACAAGAAGCAAGACTGGAGGGAATGGACAGAAACTGATGCACAGGAAGTTCCACCAGCATATGAGGAAGAACTTCTTTACTGTATGCGTGACCACACACTGTAATAGATTGACCAGAGAGGGTGTGGAGTCTCCCTTGCAGAAGTTATTGAAGAACCATCTGGACATAATCCTTTGCTATGTACTCTACAATGACCCTGCTTGAGCAGGGAGGTTGAGCCAGATGATCCACAATGGTCCATTTCAACTTCCTTCTGCGTTTCTGTGATGCTGTGATGCTGTGACTGTTTATTACTGCAGAAACATACACAACACCACAGTCACGCTTACCATCACCACAATCTGAAAACATCCACAGTATTGCCAGGTGAAAGAAAAAAAGAATTGCAATTGCAACCTGAAAGTTGAAGTACAAACTTTTGCATGGCTTAGCCAGACTAACAAAAAAGCAGCAACAAGCTAGTCGCTTTTCAGAACAAGAGCAGGCTCCTACCAAAAGCAGCTCCTACCAAAAAGGAAATCAAACTCATTTCTTCATCCATACATAACACAGCATTTGTAGTCCAAATTAGTTTTTTTTATCACTCTGCTTAGTCATGACAAGTTCGGTTCAGCAGTTGTTGTAAAATAGCTTAGTCTTTACACCTGCACATTCCTTGAGTATTCCCATGAAAATCAACATGCTGTTGCAGTTTGCAGGGCTTAACGAGATGCTCCAATGACTTTCACAAAACCACAAGATGTAAATTACAGGGCCATTTCTGTTCTGGGGTGTGGATCACACAATTCTTGCAATTAGTAGCAGATAAGCATTTCTGTCTTCATTAAAGACAGAAGTGGAGAAGTCTTTAGTCACTACACCACTAGAATTTGTATAAATGTTATTAGCTGAGAAAACATCCAGGAAAATTACCAGCTCATGTAGAACTCAATTATAGCAGTATCTGTTTTGATAGTGCAAGGGGGGAAAAAAAGCCTGGAATTTTAAACCAGCCTTCGGCAGACAAAGACATCAGAATAGATAGATTCCATGTACAGAACTGTTGAAATGCTGTCAGCATTGTTCACTTAAAATTTTACCTTGTTTTTCATTAAAAATCAAAGTGTTATCTGCAGTGAATTTTCCCAGGAAGAACAAGAATCCAGGAAAGAACCACTCTCATCCTATCCACTTATTACTACTAACATGCCAGACTCTGAAAACCAGCCTGATAAGACAATGGTCTGTGGTGGCGCGAGAATTGTTTTATTAGGTTTTTATAAGAAGTTTATGTTATGGTTCATTTCTCTGTATCCCCAATTCTGTAACCCTTTTGTGTTTTCTGTATAATAAGGTGTTTTGTGTCAATCATCCCACCCCCGACCTATCCTTGTCCATCCCCTCTGCCCCCCCCCGCTCAGGGGCAGCCTGCCTATCACTTTGGGGTCCCTCCCAGATTGTGAAATCTCAGGGAGAGGGCTTCAGGTGATAGGTCCCTTGGGGGGAATTCCTTTGGCTCTGGATTTTAGTGGTCCGAGGCTTGGGGGTGGGCACACCTTGTTACCCCCTGAATCCCCTGATTTGTTGTCTTGTTGTAAACTGCCCCCCGAACCCCTCCCCCGCTTATAAGGTGGAGGAGGGAGATTCTCGCTCTCTCGCTTGCTGGCCCCCCTGGCCTGAGGTTTGGACCAGCTGCGGACTTCCCGCAGCTGCGCCTGAATAAACATCTTTTAACCTGCAAAGCTGAAAGCCATCCTTTTCTTCTACTGCTGCTGCTGTCACGACACTACTTGGTCCAGCTGCTGCTGAGAAGCCGAACCAGCAGGTAAAAATAACCTGCGTGCCTATCCGAACTGGGAACATCTTGTAGCTGTGCTGACCAGAGCTAGCCGGAGGTCAGCATCTGCCCAGTGCGGGGACGGAAACAGCAACAAGAATGGTCTACAGGCCTAGAATGTAGAACTAGATCAACAGGTCCAAAGAGCACTGTCTGTACTGCATGAAGCATTGTTTCTGACAACAAACTTAAAACAACAGAAATATTTTTTCCTCTTTTAAAAATAGTTTGTATTAAACAAGATAGGAATTAAAATAAGCTGAAAGCTCCGTTTATGTAAATATTAGTCATCAGGTTCCAAAGTCTGAATTTTAATTACATGCACCACTAAATCTGTATGTGCTGCACAGCAGCTCAGAAATAAATTACTTTTTTATATTAAGAGCAATAACCTGAGAAATACACAATTATTTTAACTGCAGCACTTCTATTATGTTCAGACAATTGTTATATATCCTCTCTGAAGATATGATTATAGATAGATGAGGGGGAATGTGGATTTAAATATTCTATGAATCATAATGATTAGCAATAAGTAGTTATATTGATACATTAGCATTAAAAAAGTTTTCTGACCAGGCATTTAAAGCCCAGATCCTGGTCAAAATCCTGCTCTCGTGAGAAAACAAAGCACTTCTGTACCATAATTATTCCCAAAATCTGCTTGAGGGAGAAGAAAGTAAAACCACAATACAAAAAATCCACACCATGTCTTTGGAAATGGATATACCAAATCTTACTCCTGAGATCTTAGGATCAGATTTAGTAACCTAGATGCATCTATAATGTACTGTTGTGCATGTACCCACTTATACACCCACACAATCAGGCATATCTTTGAGTATGGTCAAAGATATAATCCACAATAAATTTATATCCACCTGAGACATTTTACAAAGCCTTTGTGAAGCATAACATGTGCAGGTACGTATATAACAAATGGAAGTTTCTCCTTGAGAATCCTTTCCTCAGCAGGAGAACAATTATTTTTCCACATGATGAAAATCTAACATCATCTATTGGAGCATTTAAAATAATAATAATAATAATAATAATAATAATAATAATAATAATAATAATAATAATAATAATCTTTAAAATCATGAATCACTAGATGGATGAAATTGAAGAAAGCAGATATACTAGGCAAAACCTACAGTCAATTGCTTCTTACTCTTCTCTGTGGTGGTGCTCACTGAAACATGTATCAAGTATTTTAATGTGTGATTCCTTTTTAAACTAACACACACACAAAGGAAGCCCAAATACTTATTTCTAATTAAGGCTTATTTTCCATTTTTGGTCTTAACACTTGGAAGCCAGCCTATCAAAATACATTCTTAGTCATGCTGTCCTGTGGTTATGGAGATGGCATGGCACTCAGCATGGATCTGACGACATTTTCAGAAGAGGTTCTCACATAAGTTTTCAGCTTAATGTGAAAACAGTGATAAATCTTTTAGCTTAGAGTGCAGTATCCATGTAGAAACTGCACAAAGAACTTCTTCACCTGTCATTTAATTTAAGTAAATTCCATCCCTAAGTTTTCATCTCAAAATAGGCAAGACAACAGGGCAAACAAAATGTATTTGTTGGGAGGAAAAAATACTTGTATAGTCTATTACCAGTGTTTTAAAGAAAACAGAGTTAAATCAGTAGAAATCAAACTGATAGACTTTCTGATGTGGAAAAGAGGGAAGAGGCTTTATAGTTGTTGTGGGTTGAGTTTTTTCTTTCCTTTTTCTTTACTTGTTACCAGTGGAGATTTGATTTGTGGTTTTTTTGTGGGTTTTTTTTTTTTTTTTTTTTTCTTTTTTCTCCCCATTGTGTTGCTAAGGAGCACTGATGGCTGGGTGCTTGAGACGGTGGGGAGGCGGAAACACTCTATGTGAACCTTCAGAGAAGAGTGGTGCAGCTGCGGCTTGGGGATAGGAACTAACTGCTGCTGCAGAAGTCCAGCTCAGTCCCCTTTCTTCTGGTGTAGGGTGAGCCTCTGCCCCCGGGAGCAGCAACTGAACTGGGACCTTGTTATCTCTTGCCCCCTGCTGCTTCTTCGGCACTGCTCTGAGTTTTTTCGCTACTCTGTAGCCTGCACCACCTCCTCCCAACACCTTCTGCGTCTTCAGCCACAGCTCCGGAATCCCTCATGCATTTCTTCCATCCCTTCCAGTCTCGGACAAAGCCACCATCACCCCGTGCTCCCCGAGCCCGCCCCACAGCGCCCTCTGTAGCCGGATGGGAATCATCGCACCTGCCCTGCCCACCAGGAGCCTGCCAGCGCCCCTGCTGGCTGTTACTGTAACTGCACCAAAGGGGAAAGTGTGGTCAGAGAAGCTATTACTGGGTTCCGGGTTCTGTTTATTATTAATGTTGTAGTAGTTGTTTGTTTGCCCTGCTATACATACTACTAAAGAAATGTTATTCCTATCCCCATATCTTTGCCTGAGACCCCCCTTAATTTTCAAAATGATAATAAATCGGGGGGGGGGGGGGGGGGGGGAGGTGAATTCTCCATTCCAAGGGAGGCCAGGCCCTCCCTAGCAGACAGCTGTCTTTTCCAAACCAAGACAGTAATTTTCCCTGATTTGACAAGACTTATTAGTGGCTAATTGTGGTTTAACCCCAGCTGACAACTTAAGTACTACACAGATGCTCACTCACTCTTCATACTTAACCCTTTAGTGGGATGGGCAGGAGAATTATAATAAAGGTAAAAGTTGTGGATTGAGATAAGAACACTTTAATGATTGAAGCAAGATGTAATAATAATAAAACTAAAAGAAGAGCAATAAATAAAGAAATAACCCAAGAGAAATAAGGAATGCCATTTCTCGTCACCAATGGACTGATGTCAAACCCATTACCAAGCAGTGATCAGCATCTCCTGGCTAACTCCTTCCAGTTTAAATATTGAGCATGATGCTCTATGGTGTGTAATATCCATTTGTCCAGTTTGTCCTGGCTCTGCTCCTTCACAGGTTCTTGTGGACCTTCTCTTTGTCAGAGCATGAGAAACTGAGAAGTGCTTGTTCTAAAGGAAGCTCTACCTAGCAACAATTAAAAAAACAGTGTGTTATCAAAGTCGTTCTCATACTAAATCCAAAACACAGCACTGTACCAGCTACTAAGAAGAAAATTAACTCTATCCCAGCCAAAACCAGTACAGGTTCAAGTGTAATTCACACCAAATGTAAGAAAGTTGTCTTGAGAAAATGTCCTGTTATCAGAAGATAACTGATTCTCTTCTAGGGTGAATTCTCTCAGCAAAGATACCTTATCCCTTGCATTTGATAAGTTTTTAACAAAATGCCTTAGGATTCACCCTTCGTCATTTGCAAGGGAGACACACATTTAAGAAACCAGAGATTTTGAATGTTGAAGCTTATACAGGACTTTAGTTACATCACCTGCCCTCTGAAGATATCCCAGCTAAAAGCTTGTTCTCATATTAGCTGCCAAGATAATGTCAATCACTAACAATTTTGCTCTTTCTATCTCTTTCCTCCTTACCTCCCACTCCTCCCCAATGTCTGACTGCTAAATCAAAGAGAAGGATTAAAATAACTCATTATCAATTCAAAGTAAATTTGAGACACAGCTAAGACATAGGAGGTCTGAATTAGTCATGGAAATATTTCATCTTAAGGCAATTTAAATGACCAGATTTCTGTAATTACTTAGTACTGAAAATTGCCAAGAAGTTGCTATAGTTCATACCCTATAAATGTTTGATGGAAAAAATCAATGAACTACCTATCCACTTATATGAGGAAGAGCTGTGTGAGTGACTCACACTGCAAGATTGACCATAGAGGGTGTGGAGTCTCCCTTGTATAAGATCCATCTTGGACACAATCCACCACCATGTACTCTAAGATGACCCTCTGTGAGCAGGGAGGTTGGGCCAGATGACCCACAATGGTTCCTTTCAACTTTATTCACTCTGTAATAATGTCCTTACTCAGACAATCATCTTTGAGAGAGCACTTGATGCCTCATTCCAATAAATATGTCTTTAGTATGCCTAAAAGCGCTAAAAGATGAAAGTAATCACAGCACTGAGTTTTCCTCACAGTAAATAAATGCCAAAACTTAAAGATTACTTAGAATGAGACTTGCAAGGCAATAATATTTCAAAATTGACAGTGGATTGATTTAACCTATAGGGGTGTCAGCATAAGCAATCCTGATGATGACCAACTAAATTTGTGGGGGAAATACACATTTCCACTAATTTTGTAAGTAACACCATTTACATTTATGTTTTCATCTCTTGTGCCCCCACTAGCACAAATACATTTCTCCAAGAACATATTAACTAAATGCTGAAGCAAACTGGAACTAAGGAGCATATACATAGATGAGAAAGAATAAAAAATGAGGAAAGAGATGGAAAAGACCTCTGCTTTTGAGTTTCCTGCCTGTGATATGTAATATAAAGTTAATTTGTGTTCGGTCTGAATTAAACTTTGTAAAATATAAAATGTACTTGGGATTTGAAAAGTGGAATGTGAGTGGGGACACGGAAGATTGAGAAACAGGGCAGGTTTTCTGTTGGGAAACCATCAGAACACTCATTTACCCAGTGAATGGAAAGAGTGACCAGATAAGACGTGTCCCCCCCAGAATTGAACCTGCTAACGATGCAGTGATCAACACCAGATAGGTATCTTATCTGCTCCAGGCAAGTTTTACATCTCTAAACACCACTCCGGAGTAAGTGTTCCACCCCAGGAAATCTATTCAACTGACCGGAGACAGGGACATGAATATCTGATGAAGCAAAAAGGGACACGAGAAGCAAGGTAGCTCTTCATCCTTAGCGAAAGACTGTATAAAAGCCAGAAGTGAGACACACTTTGTGAACGGGGTAGATTCGGAGTGATCAGAATCCGTTTCTGTGTTCAGCCAGTGCCGAAACCCGGGGTTCGACACTGTTCCTTTTAATTGTGGCTGTTAGAGACTGAGTTTAAGTCTCGAAATAAAACTCTATATTTTGATTCACGAAATTGGGCTTGATCATTTATTACACTGCCCTATTGTCTGAAGTAGGAAATATAAAATCCTTCTGAAGATTAGGGAGGTCTTGATATTCTGGCCATGTGGTTTGTATCAGATGTCAACCTTTCTTAATCAGAGTACAATCTTTTTTGAAGAAAGCACATTAGTATTTTGCAGGGCCCATTAGAATGCTTTTTCAGGGCCAAAGTAGTATTTCAAAGACCTTTTGGTTACATTTCCTTCTGAGACATACTACTTCTTTAGCATAAGTACATTTGAAGTAGAATGAGTTACACACAGTTATAATATTGTGTGGATTTAGTCTTAACTTCACTTGCTTAGCCTGAGTAGCTTGATTTGGCGAAGCTTTAGGCCACAAGCTGTGAAGTTACATCTAGATATGCTTTTGGCATGGATAGTTAATATTCTGTGGTATTTTTCTAGTAACTGCTATAGTGCTGTGTCTTGGCTTTAGTATGAGAAGAATACAGATAATACAATGTTTTGGTTGTTGCTAAGTAATGTTTATCCTACATCTAGGGCTTTTTTCATTTCCTAAGCTCTTCCAGCAACCAGGTGCACCAGAATCACAAACTGGAAGATAAGGAGACTAGAGCCACCAGGAGAAGATGCAGCTTGACAAGTTATGAAGAGTTAATGGCCTGCCTGCAAGGACCTTTGAGAAATAATACAATGTTAGAAGACCCCCAAACAAAAATCACTACTGGACTGAGAAGTGCATTCAAGGCACATGAAGAGCATGCGAGGGGCAGGTGTGGAAGTCATAAGGGTAAATTTTCCATAGATTTCTATGTTCTGAGTACTCTCTGGAGGCATCCAGTTTGAGTTGACCTGATGCAGGAAACATACTGTGGAGTCTGAAGAAGGAAGAAGCACACCTGAGAGTGTGTGTGGGAGCAAGGAATCAAAAGAGGCACATGCAGTTCTATGGAGTTGCCTGCTGTGAAGGGCCTTACAGTTTTAGTCTGGGGTGGCATGTGTATGTAACTCCCTGAAGGGTGTGAGAATGCTTGAGCATTGTCTTCTCCTTTAACATTTCCTTTCCTACTTTGTACTTTATGTGAAGCATTAACAGATATTTAGGAGGAAGAAATCCATTCATCCACGATGGATAGATAAAATATCGGGACTCTTTTTTCTTGGCTTATCTAAAATAAGGTCACTGTAAAAGAAGCACTTGCATCTTAATAGAAAATTAAACTGTACAATTAACCAACATGCAGCTAAATTAAAAGAGCAACACATACAATTCTGTGTTACTAATGGAGTAAAAATGCATGACAGTGGACTCTAATGGAGGGGAAATTTATGCCATGTAAACTAATGCAGATTATTTATCTGACAAATTTTGTGATAATAAATTGGACTTTAGTGAGTCTTTAGAGCCTTCACTAGCTGAGTTCACCCAAGAGCATGAACCTAACCTAGAGGGAAATGCCAAGGGCGACTTGAAATGCTCCATTCCCTTTTATGTTCCAGGAAGCTGAAGGTGCTGAGTATTTCCTAGAAACATATGAGAGCCCATAGCTGGCAGTCTTCAGGACAACTGGGAGTCTCAACAGTGAAATGAAACATGACTGAAGTCTCAGGTGCTCAGAAAAAAGAAAAAAAGAAAAAAGAAAAAAAGAAAAAGCAGCAAAACCAGCTCAGGATCTGGGAATTACTCAGAGTTTTGGCTTCCTGTCTAGTTCTTCCTCTTGCTGACTACCTCTCTGGTCACTACACATGGTAAGCTATCTGCTGTTTACTTACTAAAGGGAACTAGACAGCAGAATGATAAAATTACTTGAGTTCAGTTTAAATATCCCACTTCTCTGGTATTGCTGTGATTAATCTACATCACATTCAGTAGTTCAGATGCAGTTCGGGTTGGGACTAATGAAGTTAGGGTTGTCTAGATAGCTGTGAAACTTCCAAGTTTATAAGGAAAATCATACCAATATATTATTGTTACAAAAGCATTCAAGTCAACTCAATCAACAGAATGATCAAAGTAAAAGTCACTGTCTGTCATTTCTAATTACACTTTTAGGATGGCTCAGATTTTACCTCAGCTCTTTCTCATTACATTTTCTTACATATCTGATTTATTTTCTTACACATATTGATTTTCCTTCCCAACCAGTCTGCATTCAGAGGAAACAGTTTCTTTACACTCACTGCAAGGTACAAAGGACAGCAGTGTTTCTCCTATATAGTTGCTGCTAGTACAATTTAGGCATTCTTATGTGATAACATCCCCAAACAGAAACAAAAGGAAGATGTAAAAGCAAGCAATAGATAATTTCAGTTCAGCTGTCAGACACCCTCAGATCTCAGTGATGTAGGAAGCACTAAGATTGTTTTGGAAAAACATATTAAAGGCAAAAAGAAAACCTACAACAGATGAACATGAGAAATGAAAGTGGAAACATGAGCCAAGTTACCAGTTTATGCACATTGCTGGAATTACCAGCTCAACAGATGTTACTTAAAACCAGACTTTAAGTGAACTGCTGTCCTATCCCTTCTTTTTGTTGCATGTTACACTTTTGCACCAGGTGGTCCTATGTGCAATTTTCCATTTAGCATCATACTTAATCACTCAGCAGGTGGAAAATTCAAGGCAGAACCTCACTTGTTGTCTAGGTTTCTGTAGGTGCTGCCAGTGTGTGGTTCCTAGACATAAATAACAGTTAGCCCATCATGCTACAGAGCCCTCTGGACCAACAGTCAGCACCCATTGGGCAAGGTTATCAGGAGTCACTGCTCAGGAGTTGCCATATGCCAGTCCCTGGAGTGGGCTCTTGGCCTCTGCAGAGCTCACATCATTTTAGACATCAGAAGGTTATGAAAGCCCATTTGCAAAATCTTTGCAAGGATGCACACCATCAGGCAGACAGCTGACATGTTTAAAAGTAAGAGAAAAAAACAACCAGAAAGTTCAAAATCCCACAGGACACAAAACTTAGCCCTGTATGTTTAAACAAACTGACATATTGTATTCTATGTACGCCATCAATACAAGAATATATCTGACTTAGAGAACATACTTACATCTCTCTTCTGAAGCTTACAGAAAGTCTCCCATAGAAAAGAGTTGCTGAATACAAGCCTTGCTAATGTCACAGTTATGCACACAGAAAAAAATACCTAAATAATACATAGTACTCAATGCAATACATTAACAATGCAAGCAGTCCAAGGCATTCACAAACAGTGCAATCATTCATTCTGGAATCAATCTTCTTGTAGCAGCTGAAGACCTGTGGCCAGAGAAATGCTCATATTTAATTAACAATCAAGGTAAATGGGGAGAAAATAGAGTGGCAAACAAAACTATAGTGTCAGCCCCATATTTAGGAAAAAACCCAAACTGGGAGCATATTTACCTTCTCCCTCTTCTTGTATCTCACATTATCCAATGCTCTCTTACACAGATCAGCACAGAAATCTCCAAATCAGTATTTTTCACTAAATTCTCATAGCTTAAACTCACCTTATCTGTAACTCAAGCCACCACACTTCAGTTTCTTGTGGCTATGACACACAAGCACACATATAGCCTGTTCTGTCATTGATGCATTAGAGCAATAATTTTCAGAAAAGGGTAATACCAAACAGGAGTGGTGCCTATCAAAGCATCACATTGGCTTATCTGTCAGCATGCTCAAGGGTTCCAAAGCAAGAAAATTTATCAAAGACCCCCATTGAGCCTGCCTCCTACAAGGATGGAGTAAGATAACTACACCTGGAGGCTGTAATACGGACTCTTAATCAACAGGATTCAAATTTTCCTTCAGTCTACTGCAATGGCACAGATTATTAGCAAGTCTACAAGCCTGCAATTCATTTTGTTATTACAGCATAAGCAAACAATACAAGTTAGAACCAGAAGATCTTGCAGAAGAAAAGGTGTTATGTTTATTAGGATTTCACCTTCAATGACAAATATTTCTGTCCTTACTCAGAGAGAGCTCCCATTAACATCAGAGGGGAGGACTCCTATTAGGAGCAAAGGAGATTGGGAGCAGCAGCAGCACAAAATGGTCCTTCAAAGGGGGAACAATCACTAGAATGGCATTTCCCTGGGAAAAAAGAAGAAAAACCACCAACCTGGTAACAGAAAAATCCTCTTTCAAACCCCTAACAAAAAGAGAAAGGTGATGCACAAATACTTTCCAGTCCACTATGATTTAATCTTACCTCTGTGATGTTTTCTTATATTTTCTCCTGCAGGAAAAGAACAAAATACAACCGAGATGAGAAGGCTTCACAGGCAAGGAGGAAAAAGGAGAGGGTCAGAAATCAGGAACAATTCAGTGAAGGAATTTCTGCCATAAGATTGTCCCAAACCTGATGTAGCCATTCCCTTCTAGTAACCTCAGCGGTAGTTGCCACTAAATTCAGGAGAAAAAATTGTATTTGCTTGTAGGCACATACTGTCCTTTCTTGTGAGAAAGAGTTGTTGCAACTAGGAAAAAATTATTTATTATTCTCAATTACTTGGCAGGAAGTCCAAGTGTCAGAAACATACTTGTACTTACTAGTTGTAATGTTTACATCTCTCATCCAACAGATAAGTAAGATAAGATCTCTGAAGTTTCCATTAACATGTAGTGATGAAATGTATCCAGCCATATTATCTGTGGTCACTCAGTGGAAAACCCCAGTGGTTTTAGAGCAGTCTCTCTGTAAAAAGGAAGTCTAGATCCTAGCAAGCACTCTACTCCAACAAATTGCAGATAACACACCACAGAGCTTCACTTCGATGCACCCTGTCTAGAGACCTTACAGACCTTAACCCAGGACTAGGAATGGCAAGAGCACATAAGCATACAGGACTTCTCCTTTACCCAAATACTTACAACACATCGATTACAACAAAGGCTGTAAACCTCTTACTGATCTTAATATGGTGGATTTTATCTTCAACAGCAGACAATGACACAGGCTGCTGTGGGAGATTAGGGACAGGCGGTCGGAAGATATCCGTTGTACGGGCAGACAGAACCCCTCCCTCAATTCTTAGTTGGTTAGTGTCCTTGATAAGGTAAGCAATACCTAACTTGTAACGTAAGCAGACGGAAGTGATGTAGCAAACAGAGGTTTTATAACTCCATGTAACCAGTTAATAAACGCCATTAGCCGTCCACCACACTGGTGTCTGTGAGCTGGTGGTCCGAGCAGCCTGGGTGTGGCTGCCGTGTCGTTCCTGAACCAGGTCGCTACGCCTCAGCGGAGGTAACAGGCTGCCAATGCACAGAGTAAGGCAGTACATAAAAAGGCAATGCATGCCTTTCTGTATAACTGTCTATGTGGGTATACAGTTACCTGCAGCAGTGTATCAGCACTACATGTTGTCTGTGAGCTGCTGTTTCCAAAGGCTTTGCACAGAGGCTGGCAAATCAGGGCATTAATTTACTTCAATTCAGCCATGCTTGTATGTTCTAAAGTAAAATGAATGATATTTAAACTTCACAAGTAGTGACTGGAACAAGTTTCAGCGTGGACTGTGATGTATTTAGCAATACACTAACAGACATTCCCAACATTTTCAATGTGTAAGCAATATTATTAAAATAGGTGTATGGCTATTAGGATCAAGCTTACTTTTTCATTTCTGATACTACTCTATGTGGAAAACTGTAGCTACAGCGGACCTAGAAAACCCAAACAAGGAGTAACCTTCTTTACAAATAAGAAACATGGCAAAAAAGAATGTAGTACTATTTTCTACTCAACAAGAGCCAGGAATAATATCTCCTGACTGTAAAACGTTTCATCCAACAAATATCTTAACAAATCGTACTTGTGGTTGTACCCGCTTCTAAATTCTGACAAATTTGGAATCATGAAAGTACTAAACAGCTACTTTAAAAAATATTTCATTTACAATTTACTGTGTGAAGAATTACTTAATTAAACTTGAAATTATGCAAAGGAGTAAAAGAGCAAATATTCGTATCAGTATCAAGTTTATAGCTTTGTGACATTCAGAATGTTGATACATAAAAGCAGAAACCCAATTGGATAAATCTTATTCTATGAGAATTCTTCATTTTCATTTCAGAAGGACAAAAAGTAGAACTTTTGTTTTGAAGAATGTACATTAGGAAGTTTATACTCTGACAAATACAGAAGTTCATTATGTTTTCTGGGGGAAAAAAAAAAAAAAAAAAAAGCCCATCTGATTGGCCATTCTAATCCACACTAATTAAAATATTTTATTGCCAAGAAATCGAGATTTGTTTAAGTTTTAAAATTAAATTATTTGCAAGTTAATTCTTTCCCCTGAGAAGATATTATGGTGCATTCCAACACTGTCAGAACTTTTCTTTCATTGGTTAGTGACTTCCATATAATGTTATAAAGCGTTTCTTTTTCAGACATTTGAGCAAAGATAAAATTCATTAACTCCAGTCCTAGGGTGTTCTTTACATTTGATTAGTAACATGACTTTTCTGATCAGTTACACCTTTAATGTTGCTTTCATTCAAGAATATTTTTAATACATTAGAAAGCTGTACTATCACAGACGACAGCACTAGGAAAAAAATAATTTGCCTAAGTCATAAAAATTTTTTAAAAATTATACACAGTTTTTTGTTGTTGTTTTTGCACCTGCAGTCCAATCACAGTTAAGGTTTACATGAACCAAGTTAGTGACTACTTTTTCAAGCACTGACTAAATTCGCAATTTACACTTGAAGAGAATATAACTAGAGGAACTCTTGTTTATAGATTCAATATCACTACTGCATGCACATACTTTAAAAGGAACACCATTAGCAAATTCTGATATCCAGGAAAAATAATTCTGTATGCTTAAATTTCCAGCATTTCAAAAAACAAGGTCTAACAATGCTATAACATTATACAACACATTATAAAAAGATGGTGTTGATAACATATAACTGTTTTTAAATATAGTATTCAATTTGCTTTTGGAAACATGATGTCAACATCTGTCTTCTTTATGATTACAAACCACCACTTAGACATGCCTTCCATTAAATGAGACCACTGGAAACAAAGGAATTAGAAAGTACTTTTTTAATACCACAGCCAGCATCAGAGACTGGCTTGAATCAGCAACCACGTGCGCATTAACAAGAGGAAACTGGAGGAGGGTGGGTTTAGGTTTGGTTGGGCTTGCAGGTTTTTTGTTTGTTTTTTTGAGATTGTTTTGTTAGGAGGAGTTTTTTTTGATTGTTTATTAAAAAAAAAAAAAAAAGGAAAAAAAAAAAAAAAGTGGGACAAGATATCTTGATTTATGTCCCCAGGATGAGTCAATGAAGACAGGAACTATCTGTGAAATTACTTTGAGCAGATGCTCTAGGATAAACCTGGAAACAGGCACACTTCTGGTCAAGCCCAAGGGACTTCTCATTTTTCGAACAAACCCAAGCTATACCTCTTTCCCAGGAGAGAAAGAATGATAGAGATTTAAAGGAGGTAATGTTACAGCTTCCCACATCTGTGGGCCATCTTGTGCTCATGCCTGAAAAGAGGCTTATTGGTATTACCAAATCTGTGTAAGTTCAGTTTTTCTCGCTGCATATGTCACGCTTGGACTGCCACATCCATTCAATTCCTGTTACTGACTGTGAAATATATTATTCAGAGGTTTCTATTTAGCTTACACTTAAAATTAATTAGAACAAAATAGTTTGGTTTGTTGGTTTTTTTTTCCCATGCTGAAGAGAATTAGCAAGTGACTCACACTAGGTAGGCTCTACACAACCAGTGTAAACTAAAAATAACTTCACTTAACTTTATGCAGTTACATTTGCATGAGTATAATATGAAGTGAGTCAGTTCTAGTCCAAGAAGGCTGCTAGAGCCTAATTCAAAAAAAAAAAAAAAAAAAAAAAAGAGAGAGAGAGAGAAAGCAATAAAATGCTTAAAAATAAATATTTTGTAATTGAAGTGGTAGGTAAGAAGAAATTTTTTAACTCAGAAGCCATAAAGTTAACAAGAATGTTGAGTCAACTATTTCAGTATCTCCTCTTCTGAGGATGAATCTTTCTTGTAGCCAGAGAAATAAAGACAGCATACTGTCCCAAAATAAAATTAAGACAGATTTTTGAAGGTATTTAATAATCAATAAGATGTAGCTTGCTACAGCTGTATGGCCACTCAATTCCCATTGAAATAAATAGACAAAAAATTTCTCTGTGCTTTGATGCCCATCAATTTCTTTAAGGTTGTCTGTTCGCATGGTTATGTTTCTAATTTTGCCATTTAATTCCAGTGCACTCTTGGCCAAATTGTTTTTCCCCTTATTTCCCCTTCAGGCATTTTTCCATTAATTTGTTAACTCTTCAGGGTTGTGGTTTTAGCTATATAGGGTTTTGCACAACAATTTATTACTTGAGCCCAACTAGAGCTCTCCATTTGAGTTTTTGCAAAAATGGTCCTGCCTTTCCTCTGCATCTAGGAACCTGGAAATGAAGAGAATATAATATAAACACACAAAATCTGTGCCTGCATTTGGTGGTGATGTTCTCAGACCCTAGTCTTCTGAGTGAGTTGAGTGAGTTAATACAACTGAGTGGGTACAGAGAGAAGTGAGGACAGAGGGGTTGAGGGAATTAAGCAACTCTGTCAGCTGACCTGGTTTTTCCCCATAATCATATATCTCATAATATCAACTAGCTATATGAATTGCTATTTCACTCCTACATAGCCTCTGAAAAATTACTTAAACACTTTTTTTTTATTTTTTTTTTTTTATTTTTTTTTTTTTTTTTTTTTTTTTTTACTCATAATAGTGGTTTGTTTAGTATGGTGTTATTCCATATTCATTCCACAGGGTTTGGTATTAGAAACTGTGGACAAACCTGCAAGTAATAGGAAATATTTTTGCCTAGTTTCATCCTTGAAAATCTATACTAAAATTTGAAAATTAATAAGAATCTCATGCTCTGCTCCCACTCTGCTAGGGATTAGGGGTTATATCTGCCCGTGAAAAAAGCCTCTGCAGGCTTCTACCTTTACTGCTGTCATCAGGCTTAGACCACCAGCTGGTGGATATGGGATTGATGGCCTAATGTACACATTTGAATGCAGATGACACTTTTCAATGGGTTGATACTTCCCAGCTCGGGAATGACAAATGCTAGAAGAATGTCCTTAGCCTGTTGAGAAGATGGAATGGCTCAATTTTAAGGCTGAAGCTCACAATTAGCACTCACAGTGGCTTCATCTGATGTATTTTGTCTTGCTTGGCTGTTGCAATGGGTTTAGAGGGTACACACAGTTGGTCAAAGCAGTTTAAGAAGCCTTTAAGCAGTTTAATAAGTTTAAAGTGGATCTTTCGAAGTCCCTAAAACTCGGTGGCCTGTGCTCTCTGTACCACCAGCTGGGAGTGCACAAACCTAGATCTAGCACAGCATGTGTGTTTTCAGGCTGGATCTGTGTTTCATAGTGAAAAAGAGGGCAACAACTTTTTAGGGTGCCAATAGACTAGCAAAAAATGAATGTGATACAATGGTTTAAAAAGTTATTGCCACCAGCTGCCTTGTATGAGGTGCACTGCCACAGGTCTGCACTGTCACAACCTGGCTGGAAGACATGAGGACACCTCTGGGCATCAGTTGCCTCAGTGCAAGATTCAACCTTTTGGCTTAAACTGCCAACAATGGTGACTTCTGGCAAAGATGCCAGGTTTTGTACTGTCATATCTGAAGTACACTCCTTAGTACCCATTCTGCAGAGAATAAAAACTACCAGTACATTAACTCCTTCAGCTGATGCAGCAAGCCTCGTCAGAGCCCATACTGTTGTCACTGACACTGTAAAGCATGATTAGAGAAAAGGGAATGTTCCTCCTGCCTGAAGAGAATCATTTCGCAAAAGCTACTTTTCAGAGAAACCACAATTGTTTGGGAAAACAGTTGCCACAAACTAATATTTAAAATTAGTTGTTCATAGGATCAAGGAGAAAGAAGAATTTTTCCTCCTATATTTAAAAAGCTTTATAATTAGCATGTGTAAAATACAGGGGGGAGCCTCGTCATCTGTTAACATAAGAACACAATATTTGTCCCTTAATAATGGAATCCTACTACATCCATAGCTCACACAATCTAGGGCTAATAATCTCTGTTTCTCTGCAGGGCTCCTATGACCAATTCATTTGGAAACAGAGAAAAAAGCCACCTTACTGGAGTGAAATATCCAAATCATAACACACACATTCTCTTAGATCCTTTTCCTTTCTTTCCTGCCGGAGCTGGGCTTCTGATATTGAAATTTTGTAGTTTAGCAAGCCAACAGTGAAATAAACAATGAAATTTGGTAAAAGATAAAAATGTCTGTCTACAAGTCAAATCTGGAAGTTTTTTTCTGCTCCTTTTTTACTCATTGGTGAATCTGTTTTTTTTTTTAAATTATATCCCTCCAATACCTTTTTCTGTAAGAGCCAACCACAATTCATGTTTACTGTTCTTGCCCCCAGGCCCTTCCAACTCAGAATTCCCAAGATTTTCCCTTGGTGACCACGTCTAGACAGAAGGATTTAAGAGCATTTTGCAGCTCGCAAGCTCAGGTGCCATCTCTGGTCATACCGCAGTGGCATAGCAGTTTGTACTGGGAGTAGCCATTGTCCTTATGTGCATCACTCCAAAGGAGAAGTGGCTGGAGGCTCAGATCAAGTTGACTGACAGGATCACTTAAATAAACTGAAAATCTTCTCTCCCAGCAGCTCAATATTCTCAATCACACAGTGCATTACCAAATAGTCATCATCACGACAGGATTAGGGATGCATTTATGTTACATTACCAAAGTCTATATCAATAATCAAGTATAAACCAACTCACAATACCCCAATCTCACAGCACAGACTACAGCATCTGGCAAAGCACAGGATCCCATGGGAGCCCTGACAAGAACTCACAAATACTTTGAGATGACCAGAGTTTACTGATGGTATAATGCCATCAGTTCCTAACAGGTTTTCAAATCATTAATTTAAACAGAATTATGCTCTTTCTTGCTTTACTCACACTCTAATCAATAATAATAAAATGAATTTTAAAAAAGTTTATTTATTCTGACATATCAGCTGTTTATCAGAATACTGTGCTAAGTGAAGAACAATACAATCTCAGAAACAATTAACAACAGAGGAGAAGAAACAGTAAGAAGTGGGTGAGGAAAGAAGGGAAAATTTCAGCTGACATTTGAAATTTGATGGAGGATTTATGCGGAATTTTTAAAAACAAGGGAAATAATTTTAAATTGTGCCCTGAACTACATGGGGACATCCTGAAATGATGAGAGGATGAGGCAATCACTTGTCTCATTTGAAGTAGATTAGAAAAGCCTGTGTGCTCAGAAGTATGGGTATGCATGGTAGAGGTACACAAAGAAAAGAAGTGTTCACAAGCTGAAACTGGTAGAATGATTTCAGTGGAAATGGAAACAAGACAGGTGAGAAACACAACAGGTCACAGTTAGTAAATAATGTATGTAAGTAATTCAAAGCCAGAAAATATAGTCTGATTTTGTCAGAGGAAAACACTGTTTTAATAAACTTTAGTTCATCTGGCTGACCATTGGATTTTCACCAAAACTTCTGAGTTTTCTAAAGAACAACAAAAAAGAAACTTACAGCTTCATCTCCAAAAATGATTACAATCTTTAGGACATAAAATCAGTTGCTGTCTCTTGTTCTGCCTCTACCTAGCTGTGACCTTTTGCCACTGTAAGGCTCTTACCTGTGGCTTAGAAACCAGTTTCCTACTTGCTCATTTCATGTCTGATATGTGTACTGAGTAGATGTTAATCATAGCTGGAATGGCAATGAGCTTAAATTCTTCATACAAAATAGCCTCAGATCAGTCAGTCAGGAATTCCTTCTGCAGTATGTGCTCGCTCAAGAGAGCTGAAATCCCCTCTCTACAATATTTAGTAGAGTGAACAAAGTGTAGAGGTATTACAAACGGGTGTTACGGATATGATCTGAGCGAACTCAGTTTACTAATGTTATACTACGTGCTGTCTTGAGAGCTGATGATCTTTAATTGCAGTCAAGTCCAAATTCCTTTATTTCTCACACAGAATTCTGGGCACCAACTCCCAAGCAAAACAGGATGCAAGATTAGAGGGGGGGAAAGAAGAAGGGGGAAAGAAGAAGGGGGAAAGAAGACCTGTAAGAAGAGAGTTGCTCCTGAGATCTGTTCCTCCAGATAATAAGGATATGACTGACTTGAATTATTTGGCACTACACACTCAACCCATGACTTGATCTTATCTCCCAAGGCTGGTGTAAAAGCAACCCCCTACTGACCTTGGACAGGACTATATACAATTACAATACTTTCAATCAAGCAGTACTGTGAGAGATGTATTAGTTAAAGATACCTTATTTTCCATTGACATAAAAATGATTTATGACTAATTGACATACTTTTGTTTAGCTTCATTTCAACAAAGGACAATCACGGCTTGCTCAAACTTTGATATATAAAACCATCTATCAGAAGAGGAAAGTTAATTTCAGTGTATTTTTCCATGACACACTATGTATACTGAAAGAGAAAAAATAACATAGGAAAGGTTTACTTAATTGATCTGTATTGAATACAGATTAGGTTGGTTTTGAGCAAGACAGTCTGAGGTACAAGGATCTGCAAAGAGCAGAGGAAACACTGCAGGGACAACACAGTGCTTCAGCTGTATCACCAGAGTTTTCAGTACCACCAAATCAGAAGGATAAACTCAAATTCACTAGTGAAATGGCTTTGCATTGGAAAATAGACTTGACTGGTCTTTTGGCTTCTTAACTACAAAAGAAGTCAGCAAATTTTGTTCTAAAAACTTCTGTAACCATGATTTCACTCATGTAGATTTTGTACCTAGCCAGTACAATTACTGAGATTTTGAGGTTCTTCCTCTGTATTTACTCAGTTTTCAATCACTTCTCACGCAAAAGACCAAACCAAATAACCAAAACCTTAAAGAAAGAAAACCAACCACAGCAACAGCAAAAAGCTCCTGCTGTTGTATTTGCTGAAGATTCAGCTGAAGAAAAATATGAAGTAAAAAGGAAAATTAGTCTGCTTCTGAAAATCTAGCCCTTTGAAAGAATGTGAACTACTGCTCATTCTGCTTTTTCACAGCACACAACAAGCAAATTACATTCTCAAAAGAAGTGCAGGCTCACAAAAATCCAGTTACAGGAGAGTACATATCAGGAAAATAAAGTCCTATGGTCTAAAAACAATATAGAGCAGTTCTCAGTATTCATCTTTTAAAAGTAAAAAAATTAAAGATAAAATAAAAAAAAAAGTCAAACCATATGATTTTCACATATTTATTATTAGAAAAATAGATATATATTTAGCCCAAGTTCTACTATCTAGCTTGCCACTACAAATTACTTATGGAACTTTTAGCTTTGCAATTTGTAAAGTTGATGACCTGCAAAGTACAGGAGGGTTGGTACTTCAACACACTTATTCTGTAGTCTCTCAGATCGGAAGACAATGTGGCACTTAGTGCACAATGGGATCAGAGGGTTCAAGAGGGAAGAATACCTCCTGCAGGTGTTTGAAGCATAAATGTTACATGTTTCCGGTTACATGGCAAAAACTGATGTCAATAAATGGGATGACCCTTCCTTGCTAGTACAATGTCTCAGAAAAAGGAGATACACAGTCTTTATTGGGTATCTTTAGCTACATTTAGCTGTTCATTTCACTAAGAAGAAAGTAATGAAAATTAATCAACAGGGAGTGTACTGGGAATAAGACAAAGCAGAACTTTGCAGAGCACATGTATATGCAATATCGATGTATCATGATGTATCATGAAGTACATAATACTGTTTAGCAGGAATTCCACTCTCCCAGTGGCAAAAAACTGCTGGACCCTGAAAGAAACAAGGATCTACAGGTTAAAAACTTATTTTAATAATTGCTACCATGTAAAACTATCATATTCCAATTCTGTAGGAGCCAACTGTCACTTGTCCAGCTTTTCTCATGCAGGATGGCTCTGTGATGTTACAGCATGCATGGAATGAAGGGGGAATCATTCTTCATTCTCTGGGTGAAATATGAAGACAGAAAACATGGACTAGAATTTTATCAGGCCAGACAAGCTGTGTGCATAAAGTCACTAAACAAATTTGCATCTAGCCCTAAGCTTGAGTAAATCTATTTGTTGCTATTTTTAGATTTAAATGTTGCTTGTTACTGTTTCTCCCTCCAATCTTTCTCCCCCCAAACACAATCTACCCCTTCTGTCTGTTAACAGCTGGTGTGACGCAGAATTTTAAATCTCATGGGTTTGTGCCAGATCCTTTCCTGACTCGTGGGTTAAAATCTAAAACAGTTGGATTACTGTTGGACAAGCCTAAACACTGAGAGAAAAAAAAAATTCTACAAAAAGATGCAGTGTTCCCTTTCCGAAAGAATGTTCACTTCCCTGTCCCCACCTCCAAACTTTCACCTCCTTCAGCACCATTGTAGACTTCAAAAATTATTCAAGCCTTTTTACAACACTACTTTGTGTCACAACTCAGGACTGCTGCTGTCCTGATAATGCTTCTTCACTAGCAAGCCAGATATTAAATATCACTATTAGGAAAATGCAACTATTGAACTTCTCATGCAGAGCCAATGCTCTTTTACTAGGCTTCCTAGTACTCTGCATGTCTTCAGGAGCAGAGACATTACTGAGGAAAGTAATGTGAATGATGATGGGTTTCTGGGATAGCTAGTGAAAGTGTGCTTGCAGAGAAGTGGTTCCACAGAGGCTCCTATCTTCAAAATTGACGGCTGCGGCAGGGTTCATCATCTTTTGCAGGATGCCTGCTGCTCTGTTCACACTATTTTCATATCACAACAACATTATTTTCTGCAGAGAGTAAAGAAAGTTGCCCATCTTTTGTTCCTCCCCTCCCTAGACATGAATGATACAGATGTGATGGCATTCAGCTGGCTCCACTGAATTAGACACAAGGGTAAAGGGAAGGAAGTGAAGAAAGTGAAGAGAAGAGGTGGCACTACTGCCATCTGCAAGCTCAAAAACACTGTCCTGTGGTCTCAACATGGGAACATCTTGCCACACAGGAGGAACTTTTGGGAGAGAGAACAGGGATGGGCTGGTGAGTAGATGGGAAGAGGTGTTGAGCATGTACACAGAGAATGAAGAAGGCTGTGCAAGATTTTCATTTAAGACCCTACTCCATCCTGATACTAGCTATCTCACAAGTATCCAGATGGCACAGAAACCATGGAGGAAGGAGTGAGATATGTCTTCAGAAGCCTCAGATATAAAGATATATTTAAATAACTCCTCTCCTTTCCACATACCAGGTGCAATAGTTGAGACAGCAAATCTAGCTTTTAAAAGTTTGGCCACTGTAAAGGCGGACTCAAGTTCCCTGCCTCTGGCCCAGAAGAGCAGATATGCCTTCATAAGGTAAATAGGCTACTCAAACTGAATTTTGACATTTCATAGAATGTGAGGCTAGGTAGGACCATTATGATAATTTACTTCAAGTTATTCAGCACATTTACATAACCCAGGAATTTAATTTTCTCCATTTGCAAGATATTTACTGCAGTAGAGCTAATTAGAAGCAACACTTTTAGAGATCACTGAGAATTTATGCAAAAGTCTTTCTCAGAAAAGCATTTTGAAGACACTCTCTGTACAATATGAATTACCTCTACACAACCAGTCAAACTGCATCCAAATCTGTAGGCTCTTCACACATATAAAACTAGTGTAATGAGAGAAGGGAAAAATAACTGCCCAGACAGCGTTAATGGGAACATATGGAAGGAAGAATTTTGACAGAGAGTACAACAAAAATGCGGCTGAGGTATCAAATAGGTTCTCCCTTCCTCTAATGAAACAAAGCAATGGCCTCCTAAAGAAGAGATCCTCAATCTTCTGAACAAAGACATGCTTAGAAGGTAACACAGAAGCAGTATTTTGGGCAGCAGTTGCAACCAGTGGTGTTCTTGCAGAAACCAGGCTTTCCTTCAAATCTAAGGAAAAAAAAATCTAATTCCACTAAAATCTGAGAAATGCAAAAAATGCTATAGAGAGGTCACATTTTCAAATGCCCTTTGAAGCAGTCCTTGTCCCTGTGATTTTCAGCAGAACACAAACTTCTAAATGACTTGTTGTACTGTGAACTATTTCAATCTGGAATTAATAAATCTAGCAAGTGTTGAATGAATCTGAAGAACTCACAGGACTATCTCTTTTCCCACTATCACTTTTTTCTTAATTTCTCTTTTTAAAATGCTTGATCTGGTTGTCCTTTCCAACCTTTTTCTGAGTCAGTATGCTCTTTTGTAGATGATCTCTCAATTCTCCTTTCCCAGTCTCAATTCCCATAGCTCCCTCTCCTTTTATTTTTCAAGCAAGTCTGAAAAGGGAGCATTCTTCCATCTGGCCACAGCTGTCCCTGCTGCATCAATATATATAGAGAAGCATATCATTACATGTAGAGAAGCCTATCTACATTGTGTTTTCAGACTTATTGCTTAACAGACGCCAGTAATTGCTTGTTACTGGTGAATCCCTGAAAACCAGCTGCTCCACAAGAGGCATGGGAAGAAGTGTGATCTGACCATCATTTATAGCAATCGTCTGAACTGCTCAGCCTTGTAAGGGTGCTCTACTTCTGTTCCTTGGCCCTGTCTGCCACAGCTGCAGCTCATGGGCACTGTATAGCCTTAGCTGTTAAAAATTGCATGGATCTTACATCCAATTGTGCTAATCTTGGTGTTGAAATGAGCTTTGTACCAAGCCAGGATTCATGCAACAGATGGATGTGGTGAAACTTTCTGTCTTGGTTAAGAGTTTTGTGCATGAACAGTACCTATCTCTATTAGTGTAAGAAATCGCTTCTTAAAGTGATGACACATCTATTGCCATATGACCCAAACAGCCATTCAGGATGTTTGTACATACATTGTTGTCATACATTTCTACATGCATCTTAATAACTAAACTGTCTCCTACATCTCTCTTGACAAGAAATATCATGGCAATCTTTTCCTGCTGCATACCTAGGCTCACGTAAACTCCTGCATCTCACATAACTGACTGACAGACATAAAAGTCCTCCCAAAGAAGGCAAGTCAGACTGCTGTGACATGAATTGGAATTCTTGGCAGAGACACAGCCTTTCAAATTCTCCTTGACAGCCATACAGATCCATGTCTCTCCAAGAACTCTGCACCACCTTCTTGGTGGTAGGAAAATTCAAAAGTCCACAATATCCACCTCAGCAACTGTTTCAAGGAATCCTGACTTCACTGAAGTCAATTGGTTGAGTTAATTATAATGAGTTTTTCTAGAGTTTGTGTTGCATTTTTGGTCTATTGCAGATTTTTAGTTCTATTTTTTTTTGTATTTATAATCAACTTCAAATTTAATCTGCTTTTCAAGTATCCAAGGCAGTTCCAAAAAAATTTTGGCAAAGGTTTGGGTCTGTAGGAGAAAGGATTATTACTTATCTTCAATTCAGATTTAAGCACAACTCTGGGATGAAAACTGTCAGCAGAAATTTTTGCACCATCATGGGGCTAAATTTTTCTTAAGCTACCAATTACTTAGAAAAGCTGGTTTTATCAAAGAAAACAAAGAAAAAACAAATTAAAACAAACAAACAAACAAACAAAAAAACCCAACAGAACTAAAACAAAACAACAACAACCACCAAAACCAAACCCACAGCACCACCAACACCATGCTGAAGATCAGGAACTGAATTCTAATTTCATCTCTGAACAAACACATTGATATCAATGCTTTTTAGTACAGCACAATTCAGGAGATCAGAAACAGCCTTAAGAATCCTTATGAAACAAGCCCTTCTAGGAAAGATCTGCTTTATCCAAATTCCCAGTATTTTGAGAGAAATTGGCATTTGTAGAGGTTTCATTGTTCCTGTAGTATTTACTTGGTAAGCCCTAATATGTGAACTTTAAGCTTTCCTCACCTACCAGTCAAGATCAGGCAGACCTTTTCTAGGATTTTGAAGAGGCTGAAGTGATTTTTGAAAAAAACAAGACAAAAGGACTTGAACTGGAAAATTTTGTATGAATTGCAGGAAGAAACAGAAACACATTAAATAAAAATCCTTTCAAGGTCTGAGTTGTATTTAATAGTGTTCAAATCCACCAAAAACTGCCAGATTAGGAGAGGACCTTTTGCTCACAGCTTTAAAACCCTCGCTCCTGGGTTAAAAGGAGGTCTCAGCCTTTGAGACAAAGATGATTTTAGAGAGAAAGTGATTTGAAGCCCTCGGCTCCTGAGGTAAAAGGAGGTATTTATTTC
The DNA here is from genome assembly GCF_015227805.2 of Hirundo rustica. Lineage (NCBI taxonomy): Eukaryota > Metazoa > Chordata > Aves > Passeriformes > Hirundinidae > Hirundo > Hirundo rustica. The sequence goes on from NC_053450.1 coordinate 100,904,793, forward strand.
TTTTGAGATAGAGAGGATTTTAGAGATAGAAGCAGAGAATCCTTGTTTTGTACTAGAAGAAACATTCTTAAACAGTACCTAGATACACCGAGAGGCCCATAAGTAGCCAGGGTAAAGGCTGGAACAGCACAGTCTGCAAAAATTCCAGGCGGTTGCAGATTTGTGACATTGGGAGCCACTAGACTGTTGCAGTCTTGTGGTGAGTGTCTCCATAGTATTCTAGAGAGACTCCCCTCCCAAAGTGATGAAAGATTATGTTTAAATGGTGAAACTGACTGAAAATCACAGGTTCTGTGTGTCTATGTTGTTTTGTAAGAAGAACAGTTTGCATGGGGAGGGAAGAGTGTTTCAGCATTTCATTCTGTTTTGTTTTAGTTGTTTTTTTTTTCCCAACTTTCTTTTTTCCCATGCTTTTAGTGTGTGTTAATAAAACTAATTTTTTTTTTTATTTTTAAGCTTGAGCCTGCTTTGCTTTTCTCCTAATCTCTCTCCCCAAAAAAGAGAATAAACCCTAAGACCACTACACTAAATTTGGCAATCAAAATTTAGCAAACATGAAACCACTGCATTAATTGGTGTTTCCACCTGGTTATTGAATTAAAACCATTACAGTTGCTTCTTCATCATTTACTTCAGGAAAAAGTTGGTCTTATGCGAGATCCATCATTGGGACCTCTTCACTGTTGACAGGCTTCAGGGTGCTTGGCAGAGGAAGCTCAGGACGTGTCATAAAAGCTGAATATTGTTCCATATTTTCAGCAAAACCATGAAGCTTTCAAAGGCACTGCTTTACATATATCTATACCTTATCTGCCCATCTAATTTCTCAATGAGTTCAATTTCAAGCATCCCATTCATGTCACTGTTCAGAGTTTGCTGTTTGTAATCACAGAATGCTTTGTGTTGAAATACTTTAAATATCATCTAGTCCAATCTCCCTGCTATGGGCAGGGAGACATTTCACTAGACCATGTATTCAAAGCCCTGTCCATCATGGCCTTGAACACTTCCAGGAATAGTGTATCCACAGCTTCTCTATGCAACAAGTTCCATTGCTTCACCATTCTCAGGGTTAAGAATTTCTTCCTTGTAACTAAACGTTCTCTCTAAAAGTTTAAAGTCGTTACCCCTTGTCCTATAATTTCATGCCCTTGTAAAAAGTCCCTCTCCAGCTTTCCTGTAGATCCATTTTAGGTACTGGAAGGCTGCTATAAGGTTCCCCTGGAGCCTTCTCTTCCTAAGCCTGTCTTTATAGGAGACATGCTCCATCCCTCTGATCATTTTCATGGTTTCCTCTGGTGCTTCAGCAGTCTATGTCCTTCTGATATTGGGGGCCTATTGTTTAGGACATTCATTGACAGAGATTTTGTAAGTCCTGAAGGGCAAAGGGATCCAGGAAGGCTGCATGTGCTTTAAAATGGATTGTTAAATATTCAGGAGCAGGCTGTCCCCATGTATATAAAGACAAGTTGTGAGAGAAAAATATCAGTCTGGTTAAACAGAGAACTTATGCTTGACCTTAGGGGGGAAAAAAGATAGAATATATCACCTCTGGAAGGAGGGTGAGGTATTTTGAGAGAACTATAGGGACATTGCAAGGTCATGTTGGAAGAAGACTAGAAGGGCCAAAGCCCAACTAGGACTTGATTTGGCCACTATGATTAAAAAAAACAAATACATGGGCAGCAAATGGAGGGTCAAGGAGTGTCTTCATTTGTTGAATGCAGAAGGTAGTGTCATAACAGGGGAAAGGCAGAGGTACTTTTTTTACCTCAGTCTTTAATATCAAGACCAGCTGTCCTCAGGATACCCAGCTCCCTGAGCTGGAAGCTGATGATTAGGAGATGAATAGAGCCCCCATAATCCAGGAGGAGATGGTTGGTGATCTGCTATGCCAATTACACACTCACAATTCTGTGAACTTACCCCAGAATAATAAGGGAACTGCAAAAGAACTTGCCAAACCACTGTCAGTCATCTGCCAGCAGTCCTGGTGTCCTGGCTTTATCTAGGATGGTGTTAATTTCAGTAGCTGTTAAGAGTGCTGTTTTGGATTCAGAGTGAGAATGGCATTGATATGGTTTTTTTTCCCCAAGTCATGTTTATCACAAGTCAATGATTTTGTGGTGGGTTGTTGGGGGTTTTTTTTGTTGTTTTTGTTTTTGTTTTGTTTTGTTTTGTTTTGGGGGGTTTTTTGTGTGTTTTTTGTTTTTTGGTTGGTTGGGTTTTTTGTTTTGTTTTGTTGTTGTTGTTGTTGTTTTTTGTTGTTGTTGGGTTTTTTTCCCCCTTGTTTCATGCTCTGCCGGTGAGGAGGTAAGCAAATGAAATAGGGAGGAGCATAGCTGGGACAGGTGACCCAAAGTGACCAAAGAGATATTCCATACTATATGACATCATGCTCAGTATATAAAGAGAGAAAGGAGGAATGGGGGAAATTTGGAGTGATGGCTTTTCTCTTCCCAAGTAACTATTACATGTGATGTGGGCCTGGTCTCCTAGAGATGTCTGAACACCTGCCTGCCTTTTAGAAGCAATTAATTAATTTCTTGTTTTGTTTTGCTTCTGTGCCATGGCTTTTGTTTCCCCTATTAAACTGTCTTTATCTCAACTCATGAGTTTTTTAGCTTTTACCCCTCTAATTCTCTTCCTGGGAGTAAGCAAGTAGCTGTGTGGTGCTCAAATGCTTACTGGGGTTAAACAAAACACCTGGTTTACCAGACAAGACCCGGCTGACTGGAAATTAGTAAATGTAATGTCCATCTACAAGAAGGGTCAGAAAGATGATCTGGAAAACTACAGGCCTGTCAAACCTAACCTTGGTGATGGACAAGGTTATGGAAGAGAGTATCCTGAGTACTGTTACATGGCACATGTGGGACAACCAGGGGATCAGGCCCAGCCAATCTGGATTTATGAAGGGCAGGTCCTACTTGACAAATCTGATCTCCTTTTACAACAAAGTGACCCACTTAGCAGATGAAGGAAAGGCTGTGGATGTAGCCTCTCTAGACTTCAGTGAAGCATTTGACACCATCTCCCAGAGTATCTGCCTAGAAAAGTTAGCTGTTCACACCTTGGATAGGTAGATTGATTGACAGGAAAAAAATGGATGGATGGCCGGACCCAGAGACTTGGATCTAAGTCAAGCTGGCAACTGCTTGCTACCTGTGTTCCCCAGGGCTCAGTTTTGTGCCGGTCCTGTTAAATATCTTTACTGATGATCTGGACCTGAGGATTGAGGGCACCCTCAGTAAATTTGCAGAAAACACTAAGTTGGATGGGAGCGTTGATCTGCTTGAGGGTAGGAAGGCTCTGCAGAGAGACCTGGACAGACTCAATCAATGGGCTGAGGACAGCAGCATGAGGTACAAGGTGAAGTTCTGGGTCCTGCATTTGGATCACAGCAATCCCATGGAGCCTTACAAGCCTGGGGAGAAGTAGCTCAAGAGCTGTTCATCAGAAAGCAATGTGGAAGTGCTGATGGACAGCTGGTTCAGTATGAGCCAGGAGTCTGCCCAGCTGGCCAGGAAGGTAAATGGCATGTGAATGGTAAATGATAGATGGCCTGTATCAAGAATAGTGTAGCCAGCAGGACTACAGGGAAGTGATCACACCCCAGTATTCAGCATTGCTTCTTGAGTACTACATGCAGTTCTGGGTGCCTCACTTTAAAAGGACATTGTGGTGCTGGAGCCTGTCCAGTGAAGGGCAAGGTCATGAAAGGTCTAAAAAACATGTCTTATGAGGAACAGCTGAGAGATCTGGATTTGTTTAGTCTTGAGCAGAGGGAGGTCAGGGGGAGCTTCATTGCTCTCCATAACTACATGAAAGGAGGTTGTAGTGAGGTGGTGGCCGGTCCCTTCTACTGTGCCTGCACTGAGAGAACTAGATGAAAAGACCTTAAGATGAGACACTGGAGATTCAGATTAATTTTTTTTTAAAAAAACCTCATTCTTAGGCTGGTCAGACATTTGGAAAAGGTTGCTCAGGGAGGTGGTGGAGACACCATCCCTGGAGGTCTTTAAGAGGTGTCTGGGTCTGCCACTGGGTGATATGGTTTAATGGTTTAGGGCTACAGTGGTAATGCTGGGTTGATGGCTGGACTTGATGATCTTAAAAGTCTCTTCCAATCTTGATGCTTCTATGAGAGTAACAGCATGAGAAAAGACTACACTGAGAATGAAGGGATTTATTATGTATTTAGCAAGTCAACCCCAGCAACTGGGAAGAAGGTTAAAGTACATTTTACCTCCTTTCCTCCTTCAGTGTGTAAATCACAGCAGGGAACCAGCAGATGCCAGTGATGATGTACAACTACTGTAACAACTAATAAAAAGGGGGGTTTTGGCATAAAAGTAACTAAAATCAAACCAAATATATCTGCAAGCTGCATCACCAGTTGCCACAAACCAGCACATCTTTACTGAAACTCACAAAGCTCTTTGGATATGTGCCTCTGGATTCTTCTTTGTCCTCAGATACAACATCTAATCCTAGTGTTGAAAAGGGTTTCAGTGCTTTCTCTGTTCTTAAGAAATTGGAAGGCTACTGAAGCCACTTCATGAAGCTTTAAGAATTGTAAGTAGCAGATGGATGTTTAAGTCTCACAGCTATGGTTCCAAGTGTTAAAACAAGAACTCCCCAACACAGCCACCACTGCTCACACTTCCACAGAGAAACCATCAGCTTGAAAAGCAACAATGAAATTTTGAAACCATATCTTTTGAAATAAGGTCTCCAAGCTCCACTGCTAACACTGACCTGTAAGGATTCCCACCTAATTTGAACTGGTATTGTTTTGCAGAGCAGAAGGTCTCAATCTTAGCATAATTATTAGCAACCACTGGAAGAGTGGAAGGAAGACTCACATGTAGTTGCTTGGTGTTATATAGAAGTTTTGGCTATGCTTTGTATAGTGTCCAAGTCCAGCGCTGAATAAAGCGAGTCTGAATAAAAGACTGTCTTCTGGATGGGATCAAAGGAGCAAGGAGGATAGAACAGAGCAAGAGACCCAAGATCTTTTTCTGGCAGCAGCAGCTACTGAGAGCACTAAGCAAACAATCAACACATCCCTAAGAAACATAGTTTCTTGCAGGGTGAGCGCTGCTTAGGTAAAAGGGGAAACTGATCAAAGGCAGGCTTTGCCTGATGAAACAAAGTGCAGAAGCAGCTGGCAGCCCATCAGCAGCCAGGGAGTGAGAACACCTGTGTCCTTGTGGAGGTGGGCACGGGGTGGTGGAGAAGCAATACTTGCATCCAGCAGCATTCCTGAGAGACCGGCAGCCCTCTGGCAGGCAAGAGCAAAAGCCCTCCGATATCCTGATGGAATGTGAAGCTGTTCCAGTCTGATTCACTTATGATGTCATTAAAACTCAGAAGCAGGTCTGTTTCTGGGAGGCCTCTGATGCAAGGAAATCTGCTGCATTCCTTCCCATGGAAGGAAGGACACTGATGGCTGCATTTCTGGCTTACACAGCCTATTGCTGGATGCGCTCCCACAAGGAGAAATCTGGATTAAATTTCCCCCTAATATTGTAGTGCAACATAGGAAAAAAAAGGAAAAATTGTCATTTCTCAACTTTCAATATTTTCCCCAGAGAGTTTCATATATTTCTAATGGTACCTTTACCCAGCAACAGCTTATTCACAAATTTTTCCTCAAAGTTTATTAAAAGTAAATTAATGAAAGTTTTTTCTAATATATTATTAAATCTACATTGATATTTAATAGATCATGTGTAAAAGACACCACTTATTTCTAGATCTCTGGTCTGAGATATGCAAAGATTTTTCCATAGATGATTTACTGCCCATTGAGACAACTTACCATGCCCACCTAAACCTGAGAAAACACTGTAAGTCCTCTGCCTAGATTATCTTATTAAGTATAGCACAGAACTATTACATCATGAATATGTATATATCAAGTAAAAACATTTCAGTACTCTTACTGAAATACTATTAGTATTTTAGTTGGTTCTTAAACACTAAAAGCAAAAGAAACTTGTACATGGCTTAACAACCACTACCTCACACTGCTGTGCTTATAAAGCAACTATCTGGCTTCAACTACCTGGTTGACCTGGCTAAACCACATTTTGGAGCCATACAAAACAAAAAGGAGAACCAAACCCTTCCACTCCACAGACAAATTCAATACCTTACAGCAACATATGACACATGTTGCAATAGACACCTGCCTTCAGCCTCACAAATGTCTGTCCTTCTCCACTGTCCAAAAGACCTCCCTTTACCTTGAAAATACACATTCCATGTCCAAATTCCCGGAGGCCAGCCATCCTGCAGGACAGAACAATACCACAAACATGGCAAAGAAAGCCCTCACCAAACTTGCTTCAGCAGAAAATTAAGGGCATCTGAAAAGTCCTTCAACTCAACTGCCACTTAGCAGCCTTTGGGTTTCCATTCCCTTCAAGCCAAGCTAGCTAAGAGGGGGTGAAAATTCAAAGAATCCCCTCCCCTGCCCCCTAGAAAAACCAGGTGATTGTTTTGTCCACAGAGTCTTTGTGAATAAACACATCAGCTGGCACTTGGGGTGGGAAGAGGAAAGTACCAGAGCTGCCACAGCTGAAGTCCTACCAAGGAGATGTCCAACACAAACCTGAGATCTCAGATTGTTTAAGTCATCACAGTCCTTCCCATTTAAGAAGAGATGTCAGGATCAAATTATCTACTGGGTGTCTGCCTACTGCAGACTACAACTCCTCAGGTAGCTTCAGGCAGCAGCATGCTCTCAGTACCTGTGTAACACTGTGCTGGTAGCACTGTTCTACCTTGTAACTAATTCCAGTGAGATATGGCTGTCAGTTTACTAGTGACAGAGGAGAGAGGTATTTTATCAAGTGGTATTTGTTCTCTCCAGGATTAAGTCTCTTATTTAAGCATCAACTAAGAGGGTTGTGCACATCTGATTGTTCTTTTTACACATATAGGCATGCATAAAGACAGACAAGAAAAATCATGAAACATTATGCCAAACCTCAGTTTGTATACTGATGCACTAAGCCTCCATAAAATAACTGGGAATGGAAAATCTTCTTTTCTGTTTTCATCTAGTGATTGAGAATTCTACAGAAAATCTCTCTCCTCTTTAGGCAATCTTGAGACTTGGAAGAAGATACATATTTGTTACACTCATACACACTGATGACAAAGGGAGTTGGAGAAGAGACCGAAGCTTGATGATAACATACAGACACTGCCTTGTACTAACTGCAGGAGAGGTCCTGAACAAAAATGCTGCTTATCCATGAACTCCAGGTTGAATCCAAATCAGCATGCTCCTAAACTCTATTAAACAGAAATTCAAGAAGTCCTAATAGAGGGGTTTTTTTCGTATGGGTCTTTTTTTAGGAAGGCTCACAAGACAGCTATCATCTACTTTGATTAGGTTCCTTAACAGAACAGGCTTCCTGGAATGATGCTTTGAAAGAAATACACGTTAATGCATATCTCTTATATTGCTTGAAGTCCTACAGAAGTTTTGGCTATGCTTTGCAAAACATACCATAGTTGCTCACAAAAAGTAACACCCAAAAATCAACTAAAGTTTAACTTGTATCCATTTCTTTTCAACTACTGGCCTACTCCTTCTTTGGTGTTTTGGTTTGGTTTGGTTTGGTTTTTTACTTCTGCTGTTTCCAAGCCTCCTTGGTCCCTTCTCCCCTACCTTTCCCTTGAGGGCTGAAATTTTAATAACTCTAACATCTGAGGTTGAGAAAAAAAAAAAAATAAAATACACACATAAACAGTTCGGTATACAGGAAGGGCTGTAGTTTAACATGGTAACACTCCCCTCTGCCATGGCCAAGAAATGATGGTTGACAGAATTTTACATAATGAGAATATCAAAACCACCGGATATTGTTTCTAAAGAAGCTAGGCAGACACTACAGCTTTTTCTTTTCTGGAGTGCCAAGTTCTTTAAGCACAGATACTTTTTTCTACTCAGGAGGCAGTATACAGTCATCTCATGGCAAGTCAGGTTTAATATACAAATTAGTAAGTACAACGAAATCAGTGGAAGATTAATTTGCTGCCATGAAAAATGCTATTGGTGGAAATGTTTTCCAGTTGTGCCTTCTCTGCCTATTTTGTCCTTATGCATCATGCCAGTGCTAGAAATTGTGTGGATGGAACATTGCGGTGGGGGGAAAAGTCTCTATGCTGCAGCTAAGGGTAAGATTATTGAAAACAGAGGATTCAATTTGGTATGACCAAATTGACCATAACAAAACTTCCCTAGTACAAGACCTGAAGTAATTATCATTTCAGTAACTGCTTATAACTTAAAATGCTTCATTAATGGCATTTCTACATTTCCACTTGAAAATGTTCAGTGTAAGAAACAGTTTGATTTAAGGAAGTAAGTGGATCTTTTGCTAAGATGAAATCACTTTTTTAATGGAGAACAGGTGTGGAAACTGCTGGGAGATTTTGAAGATACAGCAAGAAAGAAAAAATAAATGCTACAATAATTTTGACAGTGGGAAGAAATTAGAGGAGATAAGAAGTGAAGTACTACTTACAAGCCTCGGAGACGAAGCCAGATTTTCTCTATTTGCTCTGGTTGTAGGTATTTCAGAGAGTTGTTCTCAAATTCTTCAATTTCCTTAGTCAGTGACTCCATAGCTGCAAGTTACCACTGAGGGTAAAGCCATGCAAGGACATCTGCTGCCTCCACACACACACTCTCTCCACCTTTAATGCTGGGGGGGAGCAGTTAACATTTCTGGCACACACTTCCCCCCATCCCAGCAAACAGAACTGTGTGGGCAGCCCTGGAGAGCTCAGGTGTACACAGGGGGCAGCTGTGCCAGCATGCCACCATCCTCGGGCTGAGTGAGAGGATCAAAGGCTCATCTCCAGACTGTAAAACCACACAGATTTTTTTCCCCTTTGTTTTTTGTTTTGTTTTGCTTTTACAATAAGCCAAAGATACAACCCAAAATAGCAGCTGAGAGATCTTTATCAAGGGAGGAGGGGAGGAAAATCCCTTGCAGACAAGTGAGCTGTGTGTGCAGAGGCTGCTGTGGGGAGACTGACAGCTGCAGGGGGCCCCAAGGTTGCAGCTCTGTCTCACCATGCTGCCTGTCGCTGTGCAAGTGGCAGTACACAGAGCCCTTTTGGTCTAGTCCCCACCAGGTCAGCCTCACCCTCCCCTCCCTAGCCGTATTTCTTCCCGCTTACTAGCAGCACTGCTGACAGGTTTGAAACCTGACAACTGAGGAAGAATTCATCTGTCAACACGGCCGAAGAACTGTTTCACTCTCTCCCTCCCTCTTTGCTTCCCTCCCATGTCCATGCACATGAACCGACACATAAGGGAGAACAGGCTATTGGAGAAAGACTGGCTTTGATTAAAAACCCAACCAAGAAAAATAATTGACTAAAAAGAAAAAAAGGAAAAGGGGAAATAACAGAAAACAAGCCACTCCCTTCTGGCAAACAGCTATTCTACCTCATTGCAGTCCTGCTGCAATGCTTCACGCTCTCCTGAGAGAGACATGCACAGCAGGGGCTGTAAGACTTAAAAAGGGGCAAAATCCACTTCTAAAATAAACAAATCAGTAAAGTGCTGGTGCTCGAAAATGCTCAGAAGGGAAGTCAGTACACTGAAGAGAGATCAAGTCCAACACATTAGTCACAGATGTATCAGTGTCTTTGAATAAGAGCTTTGCACAGGGGAGGTTAAAATTCAGTTTTGCAATAGGTTGCCTGCCATCGGCTCCCCTGGAGCACCCCCATACTGGCCCCCAGGGACATGGCACCTTCAGGGTCCATGCTCTGAGCACAAGGAAGACCAGAGATTTCTTTCATCGCAACCAGCCCAATCAGTCATCTCTCAAACTCTGCCAAGATGTCTGCATGCTTCTCTTTAGCTAATGTCATTGATGTGGTGCTTTCAGCCAAAGCCATCAGAGCAGAGGGAAAATAATTGTCAAAATATTGTCTCAGCCTTAATACATTTTGCTACATATTACAAAAACTTTCTTTGGAGAAGCAGAGCCTGCATTAGTACCTCAGAGAGTTGGGTAGCCTGTGACCTGGAGAAGGTCACCTTTTCTTTGCAAAAACATTCAACAGTATGTCTGTGGTGCTAGATCCAAGGCAGGTCTCTGAAGTACTTGATGCTGCTTTTTAGAAAGCTCTTTGTATAATGAATGTTATCCTTCCCATTACTAGGTGCCAAATAGTATCAGCCATCACTCTAAGCAGTTTCAATCCTTTCCTACGAGTAGTTCTTAAGGAGTTACCCAGTTAGAGTGCTGCTGCAATTGTTAACCATCTCCAGCTCTCTGCTCTTGAATAAAATTCTCAAATATAACCAGAAAGCAGCTGAGTCAAGTTGGTATACATTCAAAGAAAAGAGGCAACTTATGGGAGGTAAAAACACGAATAATTGTTTAGGTGGTCCTCATTCCCCTTGTGGGTTACAAAGGACAAGCAAGTTTATGTTTGCTGTAGGAATCTTTTTTGAATGATACAAAGAACTACAGAAGTAGCAATAGAATAGCAAGCCATTTTCTGACTGAAGTTTGGGACATATTATCTTCTTATGTTCCTGCTGTCGTGATACCAGAAGACAGTGCTATTCTTCGCTTCTTGTGCTACTTTCCATTACAATGATGCCCACGACTAAACAGTTAGTATGTTGCACACATTACTGCCCTTTGGTGGTGAGTAAAGTAGTTACAAAATGTTGTCCTTTTTTTTTTCCACACATTTGATTTTAAGGTACAGAGGAAGTAACTGGGGGAAATGGGAATGCAGAATATTGGTAGCACTAAGTTTAAGTTCAAGTCTGGGATTCCCTTTCTTGTCTAAGTCCTGGTGGTCTGATTTTGTGATAGATGCCATCAAAATAGCAAACATCAAGACTAGAACTGTAAAATGTTATGAACGTGTGCCATAAGTATCTGACATGAATACATATCATATGGTTTGCCTTGTCCTTAAACTTATGGCTCACCTCATGGTGAGAGAGTAACTTCCAAGAAGACAAAGTTACAGGCCAAATAAGCTGCAATCTTTCATTTCTCACTTCATTTTAATTTCATTGCTGCATTGAGGCAATAAGTTGTAGGCAACCAAATGGCACCATTTGGTTTCACCCCATTTAAAGAGCTTGACAATCATGATGACATTTGATACAAGCAGTAAGCTACCTCCTGGTGGATTAGCCATGTCTTTAAAGCAGAGAGGAGCTCAGATGATCAAAAGTCCACCTGCCTGTCAGAAATATCTGTTGTTCAGCCTTACACAGGTGATGACTGTTATAAATAAAATCGACCAAATTCAAAGTATCAAATTTAGAATTTTATTTTGAGACAAAATATCAGTCTCGGAAAGCCACAATTTAAAAGGACAGCGCCGAGCCCGGGATCGGTGCCGGGTGAACACGGATAACAAGCTCTGTCAGCCTGGTATCCCCCCCAAGTTCACAATTTTTGGTCTCCGGCCGTCCCTTTTTATACACAAGATCGCGGAGTGAAGTCTGAAATTCTGACGTTATCCTCTCTGAGGTGTCTTCATTAATTATTCAAGTCCTGGTATCGGAGGTCTGAATAGACTGGTAGGGTGGAACAATGCTGTTGATGACCGGGCTCGGGTGTGTCGTGTATATGTTAATTTCGGCGGAGACGAGTAGAGATATCTATCTGAAGTGATTATCTTGGTCTCCGGACTTGTATCTTCTTCTTCCGTGGTTCTTTGTTTCCTTTCAGGGATTCCCGGCAGCAATAGTTTCAAGGCCCCCTCTCTGGTAATTCCAATCATACTTTCCTCGTGTCCTTCTTGTGCTTCCTAAGCCAGGAAATTTTCTAATTTTTAGTTTCTACATTTTACTTTCACTTATGTACATTTGAGCACATTTCTAACATTCATATTTTATACAGTTCAACATTTACCTTTTATAATTTGATAACACGAATTAACTTTAGCACATTTATCACAATCCCCCCTCTTCTAAATTCACCAATTTAATTCGTGTTCTGGTTATAGTCTTTTTTCTCTGTCAAGATAAAAAAGCCTCTTAACCATTATTCTGTTAACCTTTCCCCTGTCGTTTTGTTCTAATATGTTCTCTCTATGTTTCCTTCCTGTATCTGGGCTTCAAATTTTTCCAATACCTGAGCAGCAGTACTTTTTTCCTCGGTTAAATTCATAATTTTTGAGGTGGCTTTTCCTTTGGCTAATCCCCCTGAAGCTAATTCCGGGTCCATAGGAAGGGCTGCTATTTGCATTCCCTGGACCACGGTGTGAATTAGTCTTATTAGGCAAGGTATTAAACAAGGTAAGAACACTAACCCAGCCACTGAGCACAGGATAAAGAACTCCACTTTCTTCCACTAATCTCCTGTTCCAAATATTTGATCCCACCATGATGCTTTTAGGATCGAATTCCATTTCTGCACTGGGACGTGCGCCACTTTTTTAATTTCTGCAGCTAAATCTCTGATAGTTTCTCTATAGTCATTGATTTCGATACAGCATTCTGAGTCATTAAACTTCCCACACACACCCCCTTCTTCTGCTAATAAATAGTCCAGAGCTATTCGATTTTGGTACACGAAAGCTCTCATCTGTGAGTGTTGTTTGGCTAACAATTCCAGGGCGTCTGAGGTGTGGTTAGATACTATTTCTACTACAGCCTGTAACCTGATTAGCCGGTTCAATAAGTATACTGGGGTTCTGTAACCCCAACTTCCATCCTGTGCCCAGGTGGCTGGACCATAGTATTCTATGATGCGCTCTGCAGGCCAATCTTCCTCTCTCCATTTCTGATTCCCTCCCACTTGTGGGAGTCCTTTTTTTACTTCTCGCTTTCTCCTGCTGAGGGTTTCATACAAAGGAGCCTTTAGTAAATTGCTACTAGTTCTGGGGAGTATAAAGAAAGAGGGTCTGATCATACCTAGGGTACAGGACTCTTTCCATTTCCGGGGCAATTTACTGTATGCTCTTTTCCCACAGATCTAATAAATCTCGCTGGGAGCTTTCTATTTAATATCTATATTTTCCGGTTTGTCTCAAAATTCCACCAGTTCAGTTAAGGAGTAATACGGGTTAGCGTTAGTGAGTTCATGCTAACAGAGTTCAATTTCCTCTACCCAATTACACTTTCCTTGCTTTTCCTTTCCCCAGTACCCATTTGGAGGTTCTGGTTGCCACATTTTGGATTTGTTGTTGGAATTTACAGCTAGAGTGGATAGACAAGGAGTGTATCCCACTACATTACTGTACACATTCCTTTCTCTACTAATACAGATTGTCCCTATTACTCGTTCATCCAGTGTCCACCCTCCTGGCCGGGTTAAAGTGTTTAAGATTTTGTTATCCCATTTTAGCAACTGCTCAGGAGTTAAACTCTCACCTTTCTATGGCCATCTTTCTGCGGATTTTAATCCTCCGCAGATCCAACAATTAGTCAGCCCTAATTCGGTAGCAATCTCCTGTACCAAATCCAGGAAAAGGTTTTTGCTGGAAGTAGCCAGACTCCAATCATTAGACTGTTTTTCCAATTGTTCATATTGTTCACTTAATGTCCTCATTCTTTCCTGCTCCATTTTCTTTTTCTTAGCTGCCAATTCTTGTTGTTTAAATTCCAGGGCTACCTTTTGTATCTTGTTCTTAGGGTCTAACCCTTCCTCATCTTTGGAAAAACAAAAAACTTTGTCCATTCTTAAACAAACCTTTTCATCGTTCTTCCCCAACATATCAAGTAATATAGGTCCATTAGCTAAAGCAGCTGTTTGTAATTTCTCATTTTGTCCCACTCAATATGTTTTCCCGTTCAAGGCACACATCTTTAGTTTCCTCTTATCATAACATAAAGGGTTAACTTGGAGATATCCCACAAAAGTACTCTCCTTTTTCTCTCCAATCCAGACAGTTTTGTTACATTCTTTGCATGTTGTGATCAAAGGAAGACTGCTTACCTCCTTCCTTTTCCTAGCCGTTGCCATCGGGTGATTGGATTTGTTCAATTTAACCCCGTCATTCCACTGGCGATTCTCCCCCCTTTTTGGTGTAAACCAGTCTACTCGTACTCTGGATTCTAAAACTCTGTTCCGGGTAAGGTTTGGAGGGACCGTGGGGAGACTAGTTTCTATCCCCATCCCCTCTTGGGGTTCGTGGAGGCCATTCGTGGGGCACATGGCTTGACTCAGGATCACTAGGGTTACCCATAGACCTATCCCTCTGCTCCACCCTTCGCCCGTTGGGTTGCCACCAGCGGCGGGGTAATCCATCTTCTTGGCAGCAGGGATATTCTTCCGGGTCCCTGCCGGTGCTTCTCTGAGCGTATCGCCTTTTGTACTGCTCCCACCTCGTTCTCTTTATTTGATCTCCTCTACAGGGTACTTTCAACGTTCTCCTGCACTCAATTACGAGTGGATCCGCTTTTTTATTTAATCCTCCCCTTATCCCTTTAGTGTAATAGTGGAACTACTCAGGAGAATCCAATTCGAACAATCCCGATTCTGTGGCAACGTATAGGAATAGATTGGTAAGCCTGACCTCCTCCTCGTAACAAGGTACACACAAATTCCAAGGTCTAGCTCCCCGGACACAATGAGTTACTCAAACTTGTTCACAATACTCGCACTTAAAATGAACAAAAGGATAGCAGGGACATCCTGCCTGGGTGCAACTTATCCGATAAGTGCTGGTCATTGGGTGTCTCGGTGAATTCTTAGCTTTAAATCTCCAGGCGCTGAGGTGATTTTCCACTGCGGAGAGCTGCTGTGTTGTTCCACCTTTTTCACTTGGGAGCAATGGGTCCAGCCTTTCTCTGCTGTTCTCACGGCAGTATCTGTTGTGAGGAGGACGAGGAAAGGTCCCTCCCAATGCGATGACAGCGGCGCTTCTTTCCACGCTCTGATCAACACTCGATCACCCGGCTGGATCTTGTGGATAGCAAACCCCAGCGGGGTGCTTTGTGCTATTAGTCCACGCTTCCGGAGTTCCTGTAAATTTTTGTTAATCACAACAATATAAGACTGGATCTGACAATCCTCCACCCGGGGATGTCCAACTGGCATTCCATGCTCATAAGGCATTCCGTACAGCATCTCGAATGGAGATAATCCCGAACCGGAATGAGGTTGTGTCCTGATATTTAGGAGGGCTAGAGGAAGGCATTTTATCCAAGTCATCCTAGTTTCTAGCATAAGTTTTGACAATTGTGCCTTCAGAGTTTGATTCATTCTCTCTACTTGACCTGAGCTCTGAGGATGCCAAGGTGTATGATATTCCCATCTGATTCCCAGAGCTTCTGCTAAGCTTTTTATGACCTTGGATGTAAAATGGGTTCCCTGATCTGAATCTATGGAATCAGGGATTCCATATCTGGGAATTACTTCCTCCAATAATCTCCGTGCTACTGTTTGAGCTGTAGCCCTAGGGCTAGGGAATGCCTCCACCCAATGTGTTAATTGGTCTACTATCACTAGCAGATATCTATATCTACTTATTTTTGGTAACTCTGTGAAATCTACTTGTATTCTCCCAAAGGGGCGATATGCTAAAGGACGTCCCCCTAATGCATTGTGTTTGACCTTTGATTTATTAATTTTCTGGCATACTAAGCAACTCTGAACCTCCTGCTTGGCTAACTTAAAGATACCTTTGCATCCAAAGAATTTCAAAAATTGTTCTGCTAAAGCTTGAGTTCCCCAATGAGTTTGTGCATGCAATCTTTTTAATATGATCCTGGCATAAGCCTTTGGGATCAATTCTCGACTGTCAGTCAATTTCTATTTCCCATTTATTAAATTTCTCCCCATTTTCTTGAAATCCTCAATCTCTTTTTCTGTGGGATGAGGAGAAACTTCTCTAAAATTTTCTGTCCTGCTTTCCGGGGTGTCCAGGGTTAGGAGAGCTGCTTTCCTGGCTTCCTGATCAGCCAGATTATTCCCACGTATTTTGAACTGTAGTCTAGCCTGGTGACTCTTTACATATACCACTGCAATAGCTTTTGGTTCCCTTACTGCTTTGAGAATTTGCCTTATTAGATCCTCATGTATTAACCTTTTTCCTCTAGTGTTCACCAGTCCTCTTTCCTCCCAGATTTTCCTAAAGGTATGCACTACCCTAAAAGCATACTTTGAGTCAGTGAAAATAGTCCCTATTTTTCCTTTAAGTCCTTTGAGAGCTTGCAACACAGCATACAATTCACATGCCTGAGCTGACCATGAAGTGCCCAAGGGGCCTGACTTTATCACTTCTCCAGTTTTCCTATCTATAATTGCATATCCTGATTTTCTTTTCCTTTCTATAACCCTGGCTGACCCATTTACAAACTATTTTTCCCTTTCTTCGAGCTCCTCGTCTTCCAGATCTTCTTTAATCTTTGTTTGTAATTCTACTAGGTTTATACAGTTGTGTATAGGCTCAGATGAAGCTTCTCCAAACAGGAACCCAGCAGGATTACTTGCCTGTGTTGTCCTTAATTCTAATTCTGGAGCATGAAGGAGAATGGCCTCATACTTCAACAGTCTGGCATCCGTGAGCCATTTCTCAGCTTTTTGTTGTAAAATTGTTCTTACGTTATGTGGAGTATAAACTGTGATGGGAGCCCCAAAAGTAATCTTTTTGGCTTCTTCTACTAATAAGGCAACTGCTACTATCGCTTGTAAACATGTAGGCCACCCCCTGCTTACAGGGTCCAATAGTTTGGAAAGGTAACTTACAGGCTTCCTATCCCCAGCCCATTCTTGTGTCAACACTCCATGTGCTGTGTGGTTTCCTACATTTACAAATAATTGGAACTTCTTATTTATATCAGGGAGGTTCAATACTGGGGCAGTCACTAAAGCACCCTTTAATTGCTCTAATTCCTTATCATCCTGTTCTGTCCATTTTATCTTCTCTGCAGTTAATTTTTCATACAAAAATTTAGCTTTTTCATTATATCTTTCTATCCACTGTCTACAATAACCTAACAGCCTCAATAGCTGACGTACTTGTTTTTTGGTTTTAGGGGGGGGCAGTTCTATGATTCCAGCTACCCTTGCAGGGTCTAATTTCTTTTTCCCTTTTACTAACCAATGCCCTAAGTATTTCACCCTAGATTCTGTGAACTGTAACTTTTGTTTTGCTACCTTTAATCCCTTTTCCCCTAAAAAGTTTAACAAATCAATAGTGCATTCTCTTACACTTTCCTCTGTTTCACCAGCCACCAACAGATCATCTACATATTGTAAGATCTTGGTCCCTTTCCTAGGGGAGAACTGACTTAGCAACTTTTCCAATGCTTGTCCAAATAAATTTGGGGAGTCTACGAATCCTTGGGGAAGTGAGGCCCACCTTAACTGTTGTTTCCGGTTAGTGTCTGGATCCTCCCATTGGAATGCAAAAAAATCCCTGCTGCCTTCAGCTAAAGGGCAGGTCCAAAATGCATCCTTTAGGTCTATAACACTGTACCAAGTATCCTTCGGGGAGATCCTATTCAGAAGGGTGTAGGGGTTAGCCACCACAGGGAACTGAGTTCTTGTTCTTTCATTTATGGCTCTTAAATCTTGCACTAACTTATAATTCCCATCTCCCTTTTTAACAGCCAGTATTGGGGTATTGTGTCTGGACATACACGGCTCCAATATGCCTTTTTTGATCAAATCCTCTATTATAGGTTTCAGCCCCCGCCTCCCTTCTAAAGGGATTGGGTATTGCCTGATCCTTATGGGATCTTCAGGCTTCTCAATCTCAATTGATATAGGTTCCATAGCCAATTTCCCGGCTTCCTTCCCTGTATGCCATACTTTGGGATTAATTTTGTCCTCATCTTCACAGGTTAGTTTATATATGCTAACTGTAATCTGTGAATTCCTTATGATGAGGTTGATCCCTAGTGCAACCATCAAATCCTTACCCAGCAGGTTGTAATCAGCCTCTTCTACTAACAACATATCTCTCAAACAAATTTTGTTCTCTGATTCTATTTCCACGTTCTTAACTATGGGTACTTTGAATGGCTCCTCTTTAGCTCTTATAACTACTATAGAATCTTTACTTACTCGGCATCCCGGGGGCAACTGTTTGAATGTACTTTTCTCAGCTCCTGAATCTACCAAAAAATCCATTTTTGTTCCCTGGGGTCTTATTTTTAATGTTATCAAGGGCTCTCCTGATGTTATGGACTCCAAAAGATAGAGCCCTTGACTTCCCTAGTCCTCCCGAAACATCTTCTCATCTCTTATCTTCTTTGGACAATCCTTTTTCATATGTCCCTTCTTTTTACAATAGAAACATTCTATTCCTTCAATCCATTTTCTTGAAGTCCCCTTTTGCGGGCGTGTGGCTCCCCTCGGAGGTGCTTTCCTTAAGGGTTTCTCCGAAGCTTGTGGGCGTTCCTGTTTCTGGGCTTCTTTTACTGCAGCTACTAACACCTTAGCTTGTATTTTCTGTTTTTCCTTATCCCTTCTCATGTAGACCTTCTGGGCTTCCCGCAGTAATTCTTGCAATCCCTTCTCCTGCCACCCCTCAATCTTTTCCAGCTTTTTCCTGATGTCCTCCCATGATTTTGCTACAAACTGGGTTTTTAATAGTACCTCCCCCACGGGAGAATCAGGGTCTGTCCCAGAGTATATCTGGAGGCTTTTTCTCAACCTTTCCAACCATTCTGTGGGAGTCTCATCTTTCCCTTGACATTCCCCAAAGACCTTGCTCAGATTTTGTCCCCGGGGCACGGCCTCTCTAATTTCCTGTATGATGATGTTCCTCATATCAATCATACTTCTCCTACCCTCCTCAGTTTGAGCATTCCATCGGGGATCTTGGCTTGGTCATTTCTGATCTCTAGGAGTGCTCTGAGGATTCCTCCGTTCCCATTCCCGTATCCCCGCTTGTCTGATCATTTCCCTTTCCTCCGTATTGAACAAGGATCTGAGAATAGCTGTGAGATCTTCATACGAATAGATGCTAGTTCCCAAGAACTCGTCTAGCCTTTCGGAGACCCCTAAAGGGTCATCCATAAGTTTTCCCATCTCCTTCTTAAAGGCTCTCACATCACTGGTATTAATCGGGACGTTTACGTACCCGATAATTCCTGGAGCAGTGGGAATTTCCCTTAAGGGGAAAAGATTTGCTCTTTCACCCTCCCCTTCACTCTCCGTCTCATTCATCCTCTTTAGCTGTCTCCTAGTCCTCCTAGCGGGAGGTGAGTGTTTTGCTTCTGCCCAACCCTGCTGTGTGTTTTCAGGAGAATTAAAGAAAGCCGCCAGATCTAGATCAGGCAACAGGTCATCCCGTGTTGGTGCAGGGGTGTTTGTACTTTGTGTCCCCCTTCCTAGTGGCTGAGTGGCTTGTACAGGTTCTAGCGGGGGAGGGAGCCCGACCGGTGGGACTGGGGCCACTGTCTGTGACTCCAACGGAGGGGCAGAGGGGAGAGACGGGGATATAGGGACCCTTCGTCTCAGAGGGGGTCCCAATCTCCCCGGGTTCTGTGGATTGTTTTGCTCAGGGAGGGGAGGGGGTGAGGGTACTATGTAAGGTGGAGGTAAGTTGTCTAAAGGCTCCTACTTATCCCCGGAAACATCGGCAGGGTCCTTTATCCTTATGGGTAGTAATTTTGCATCAATTCTACCCCAGACCCCAGCATATTCCCGTTCTTCCGCAGTTCCTTTTTCTCCGACATAACGTACCAGTGCCTTACATATCCATTCTTCAAATGTTCTAAACACGGGCCAAATTACGTGATCCTGTATTTCTACCCCACCCCATACTTCTATGCAATAATGCACTATCCGTTTCTTGGATTTTCTTTCCCTTATGGGGCATTCTTCCCAATGTTCTAACATCCATCTTAGCGGGCTCTCAACTGGGATTTCAGGGATTCCTTTACCGGTTCCCCGCTTTGTTTTCTTAAGATTCCTTTTGCTAGCTTTGCTTTTTGTCTGTCCCATGGTGTGGGTTTACCAGATACTTGCCCTTTGTGGGTGATCGCTCCCCCCCCGGGTTTTCTCTGGTGTGTGCGAGCTCTCTTCTCCTTACTTCCTTCTCGGACCGTCCCTGGTCCAAGGCTGAAAGGTTTACCAGTCCCCGGAACTCTTGTAAGGACGTAACCTTCCCTTTCAGCCTTCCTGTGACCGACCCCCCTTTCCGAAAACTCCCCGAGTTTTCAGGGCTTAACGTGTGAGGTGCGTTTTACCCCCGAAACTTTCGCTTCCCCTGCAACTGACCACGCCCCTCGCGGGACTATGGAACTGCGATTTTGGGGTCCCACTCGCTTCGTGATAAAATCACGTCTCACTCACACGCTCGGTCACTCCCCACTCAACTACGCAATACTTACGATCTTTTTCCTGCGTGGATTCTTCGTGCACGTAGATTTTTATGAGTAGATTTCTTCGCCGCGGCTCCAGAGGTTCTGCTTCCAAAGAAAAACCTCCCCGAGTTCCCCGAGAGCTCTGACTTCGCCTATCTCCCTTTTAAATGTGGCTTTTGCCGTTTTTGTTCGTCGTGTGGTTGATCGGTTCCTCCTGGATACCCCAGTTCTGCCAGGCCGCTGAATTCAGCAGTGCGCCTCCTGGTCAGAGACGGGGGTCCCTCGGGGGTCCCGGTATCACTCCAATCACGTCGGGGTCACCAGAATTGTTATAAATAAAATCGACCAAATTCAAAGTATCAAATTTAGAATTTTATTTTGAGACAAAATATCAGTCTCGGAAAGCCACAATTTAAAAGGACAGCGCCGAGCCCGGGATCGGTGCCGGGTGAACACGGATAACAAGCTCTGTCAGCCTGGTATCCCCCCCAAGTTCACAATTTTTGGTCTCCGGCCGTCCCTTTTTATACACAAGATCGCGGAGTGAAGTCCGAAATTCTGACGTTATCCTCTCCGAGGCGTCTTCATTAATTATTCAAGTCCTGGTATCGGAGGTCTGAATAGACTGGTAGGGTGGAACAATGCTGTTGATGACCGGGCTCGGGTGTGTCGTGTATATGTTAATTTCGGCGGAGACGAGTAGAGATATCCATCTGAAGTGATTATCTTGGTCTCCGGACTTGTATCTTCTTCTTCCGTGGTTCTTTGTTTCCTTTCAGGGATTCCCGGCAGCAATAGTTTCAAGGCCCCCTCCCTGGTAATTCCAATCATACTTTCCTCGTGTCCTTCCTGTGCTTCCCAAGCCAGGAAATTTTCTAATTTTTAGTTTCTACATTTTACCTTCACTTATGTACATTTGAGCACATTTCTAACATTCATATTTTATACAGTTCAACATTTACCTTTTATAATTTGATAACACGAATTAACTTTAGCACATTTATCACAATGACCAAGATGCGTACCCCTGCAAGCCCCTATGGCTGGACCAGCACTGCACAAACCTTATTCCTGGAATCACAAAATCGCAGAATATTCTGAATTGAAAGGGACCGACAAGGATCATTGAGTCGAACTCTGAAGTGAATGGCCCATAAGGGGATCAAACTGACAACCTTGGCCTTAGAAGTCCCATGCTCTAACCAGCTGAACTAATCCTAGTAATATTTTTTTTTTTTTTTTTTTTTTTTTATCCAAGCACTTCCTCAACCAACCCCTTAGGTGTTTCAGAAGGGGTCCAGGACACAGCTGTTGCCTTCAAACAGGTCTAGCTTGAGTCAGAGACTGGATTTCCCTCTGCTGCACTGTTACTTGGCATGAGGTCCAGCACAGGATGACTCCTTCCTGAACCCTTGAAGCAGCCTTCTTGCCTCCTTTGCTTGCCTGTAGGAGAAGAGCTGGGACACTCAGCTAGCTCAGATATTCCCTAGGTCACTAGGTCAGCAGTGTCAGTGACAGCAAGGGATGAAGAGCAATGGGATGGGGACATGGAGGTCCCAGACAGGGCAATTATACCCTACATTGATTGTCCTCTTTATCATAGCCCACAGATTTGGGCAAATGGCAGCTTAGCCCTCTTTTCCTCCACTTCCTCAGCTGAGGACAATAGTGGCAGCCATGTTAAAAGCCTTTATATTGAGCCCGGTGGAGGAAGGGTCTTAATTACAAGTATTTCTTTCAATTCTGAAGGACTAAAGATGTAGGAGGATGCTGACATGCTGCAGAGAGGTAGCAAAAGGCAACTGAGAAGAATAGAATCCACACTGTGCCTCCGTGAAGACAGGTATCACTGTGAAATACCAGAGAGTACAGGAGTAGGTCTGCCTTTCTCAGGATTTCATGCATAGTCCAAGCAGAAGTTAGAGCCACCTCTGACATATGTGGCTGCAAGTTAGACTCTGTCCTCATGTTAAACTTCTCAGCAGCAAACTTCCTTAAAAACACCCATAGTTCCTTTTCTTACATTTTTAAAACAAAGACTAGAAAAACAGTGAGAAAGTTCAGAGACTTCCTTACTTTCATCAGAGCTAACAGTGTCTGTCCTATATATACCTAGTTAACTGTTTTTGAAACTTTTCAAAAGTGTGGCATTCTCTGGGTCAGTTGTGCCTGTGCTACTTCTGGACAGAAATGCTAAAACTATCCTTAATTACTGAGAGTAATAGAAATCACTGTTTCCCAGACCTGAGGAAAGTGGATGAGTGCTTATAATTAAAGAGTTAGTAGTCTCTTCAGCTGCTACTCCTTGGCTATCTTTAGCCCTTGCAGCCGTTTCTTCCAACTCTCACTTATGGTAGTATTAATGGCTATGTGGGTATGTGTGGCTATGGTGTGAGTCAGTTGACATCGAACCCTAAAGTCTAACCTTGGGCAGAAAGAGAGATGAAATTTCACTTGGGAGCTACTGTTTAAGAAGTACTAGATCTAAAACTACAACTGGAACTGTCTAAATAACTCCCATCACTCCCTTATACCTCAGCATGAAGAACAAATAAGGCCAATGCAATTCAGTGATATAGCTGAATGTCTCTCCCTGTGTCTAACTCCCTTCCAAACAAAACAAACAAAAATGTGGGGTTTTTAACTGAAAAGGACCAATAGGCTAATTCCTGCTAGGATAAAGACTGGGCAAAATCTGCCTAGTTTATTTTGACATTAGCAAATTTAGAAGACATGTTAGTGTTTTACAACTGTTTGAATATAGAATTAGCAAAACATTTAGCAAAACTTCCTCACTGTTTTTCTTTGTTTAAAAAATGTAAGAAAAGGAACTATGGGTATCTTTAAGGAAGTTTGCTGCTGAGAAGTTTAACATGAGGACAGAGTCTAACTTGCAGCCACATATGTTAGAGATGGCTCTGACTTCTTATTTTCCTTGATGCAGCCTGAGACTGTGTAATCAAGCTGACAGTGTAGATTAAAAGCTCTGTTGAGCTTTAAAAAGAAAACTTCTTGCCAGTCAAATGTGATAAAAAATATTATCAGCAAGATAAAAGCACAATTCTTTTGTGATCTGTCCCTTTTGACTCTGAGTTGCTGCTTTCTGTGAAGGAAGATTTAAGAAAACATGCAGAAACCTTCTTCAACTTAAGAAGCTTACCAAAATAAGAAAATTTCCACACTCACTGATGACATCTGCAGTTATTACTTAAGCTGTGGCATTGTGATAGCAAAAAAAAAAAAAAAAAAAAAAAAAAAAAAAAAAAAAAAAAAAAAAAAAAAAAAAAAAAAAATCCTATCATACTCACTTGAGGACTATCACTCTTGAAGGGCAATTTTGAAAATCTGTTTTTCTTTAATGACCTCCACAGCACTAGACTTACTATAAATGGCAGTTTAAGAAAAAGGCATGAATGAGAAGTGTTATTTATGGGAAGAGCTCTTTAGAATGCTTTGCAAAAAAAGAAAGAGGGGAGCTTGAAAACTCTGCTATGAAAGGTCTGTGCAAAAGAGGTTACATGCGAGTAGTAATCCAAGCAACTAATTATTCAAAAGAAATATCTAATTAGAGAAATAAACAAGACTAGTATTCCAGTTTTTCCCATTTTCACCAACATCCAATGAGGTCAAAGTAGAAAATTTTGAGGATGTGAAGACTCTATACATCTTTCTCACAGAGTTTCCTGCCCCAAGTAATCCTTCACATCTTCAAAGCGCTTGAATAAATACCAAAGTTTATTCAAAACAAACACAAAGCTGCCTCAAAGGGTTTTTAATCACTATTTACATGTTTGAGAGATGGAAGTGGGAGGGTTTTCACTTGTCTGTCATATACAAACCACATTATATTACACAGGCCAATACTGCCCCCTGTACTATGAAAATATTACATTTCATATATAAATGTAACTCTTGTTAGAGTTAAGATAAAAAATATTATACATGATATCCTTTGTGGAGTTAAGAAACAAATCTATCATGAAATATCTGTTTATATATATATATTCAGTTATACATATATATATATATATTTATTTATTTATTTATTTATATATAAAACGGAATTTTATCTACTTAAAATGTATGGGAGTAATTTATAAACCAAAACTCAAATTCCACCCCCCCCTGTTGTTTTCTTTCTAAAATCTGCCAAGTTTCTGTACCAAGAGAAGACACTCTAGCTGCCATTTTGCACTACCATTGCTTTTTGAGACTAGGGAGCACAAGTGCTATTCTTTCCCTTCTCCTTATCTGCTGCATCCCAGGGGAGATAGGTAGCCACCTCTGATTGCTCTACTTGCCTTTGTAGAGATAGCTGAGACAGGGGTATTTAAATAGCCATCTCTGGCAGACTGCAGACCAAGTGACAAAGGTTAGTTTCGGGACCTTATGTAGATTCCTTTCTATTCCAAAATCCCTGATTAGATTAACATTTCCTTTGTTTTTCTACGAATAACATGCATTGGACAGGCATGGAAGTGGAAGCAGAAACAAAATACAAAAGCACACTGCAAAATGCAAGACCATATTGCTCTGAAACCAGAGAGCCCAGAACACCATCATCAGAGAAATGCAGGTATCTACAATGTACAGGGATCTTTTACTGCAGTGATACGCAAAATAAAAGATTATTATCTGCTCTCAGCAGTTTGCCAGACTGGGTCTCAGCAGTGTGTCAGAGGTCAGAGGAAAGTATAAGAGAATGTAAATAAAAAGCAACATCTATTTATAACATTGGATCATGGCTGATTAACTTAGTCTCTTTCTTCCTCAATCCATATCCTGTGATCACACAAATGTGGTAGATCTAGCACATTTGGAGTTCATGAAGGCCTCAATTTCAATTTTTTTTTTGGAAAAACAGGCAGTGAAACAGAGAGCTGCAGTGCAAGCACAGACATGGTTAAAAGTAAAATGAGCATGTAGGGTAAATTACCTTTCACAGTACTCTTCACTGCCACAGGTGACCTGTATTCCCTACTTGTGCCTGCTCATGAAAACTAAGGAATTAGCTGCTTCAACAGAGCAAAAGGAAGGCTAAAAATGATTGCAATACTCTGTTAGTTATGCCAGGGGAAAAAAAAAAACAAAAAACCACACAACAGCAAACTTAATCTTTAGAGGAACAATTTCCCACAAGAGCAATAGTAAACAAACAGGCCCTGAGGACATCTTGAAAGATGGAAGATTTCTACCACAGACTGTTTCTGGAAAAGTCTCCCAACTGGTACAGCACAGAAGAAAATTCTCACCTCAATTACTTGGAGAGGAAGGTTCCCCAAGCTAGACAGGGGTTATATAGACAGCAGACTAGACCCAGCAACCTGTGCCAAGACTTGTGCCCTGACAAGGTTAACGACTCTGCAGACAGGTCTTGGATGGACAGCCACAGGCGAGGATAATCAGCTTAGAGCAACTCACTCTTCAGAGAATGAAAAAAGGTAGCAGGAGTTTCTCCTCTGGGAGGAGAGGAAAGAAGTTAGTAAATAGTTATTCAATACAAATGACTCTTTATTTCACAGAAGGTACTGCTTCAAAGTCTTAAAAGATGTTCCTCAGAGACCACTCTTTTCTTATCTCCAATGGCTGAGCTGCCTTAAACAGCTTAAGGGCTTTTTGTGGAGGTTCTTTAGAGAGACCCAGACAACCACCGATGGCAAAAGGAAAGAGCCTGCTCTTTGTCTGGGGACGGGGGGAAATTATAGCTTTATTTTTTCCAGAGCTATTTTAGCTCCTTTCCCGTCCCTGCTGGTGCCAGAGAGAGTGAGGTCCCGCCGGTCCTGGGGCTTTTTCCCCAGGGGAATGGGCCCAGAGGCAGGGACAGGCCACTTACCCAATCAGGGACAAGGTGGGAATGGAACAGAGTTGGGTTACATTCCAGTGTGGGGGATGGGCGCGGCTGAGCAGGGAAAAACCACGTGATACAATTTCCAAGGGGAACAGGGGAAAACATTACAAACCAAATGAAATGCAATATTAACCAAATTAACACACTGTAACATCTCCCTCTTTCTTATTAAATTGAGAAGGAGGAAGGCTCAGTCGTGCAGGATGATGGCTTCTCCCACAGCTGCGCGCACTGGGGACAGCAGGGAAGAGAGGTAACACTGACAAATCGATGGCGAGTTTTTCATCCCTTGGGGAAGAAATTTCCAGTGGTATCGTTTCCTTGGCACTTTTCGGTTGAGGGTAGGGACCAAGAAGGCAAAACATGGGGCATTGTCAAGGTGCAGAAGGATCTGGAAAAAACAATCTTTGACATCAATACCTGCCAAATTCCAATTTTGAGGGAGCATTGCTGGGGATAGCATCCCTGGCTGGAGAGAACCCATGTCCTCAATGACATTATTCATTTGACGGAGATCGTGGAGGAGCCACCACTTGCCTTTGTTTGCCTTTTTGATAACAAAGACTGGGGAATTCCACAGAGATGTGGTTTCCACAGTGTGGCCTTTATCTAGCTGTTCATCCACTAGCTCCTGAAGTGCCTTCAATTTTTCTTTACTGAGCGGCCACTGCTCGACCCAGACTGGTGAATCAGTTTTCCAACTGAGTTTCTGGGTAGGGTGCTCCTCAGTGGCAGCAGCCCGAAAAACCAGGGCGGCATCTGGGATGCCAATCGTGATCCCCTGCTGGGCCAACAGGTCTCTCCCCCACAAGGGCTCTGAATAATCTAAAACAAATGGACGCAGTGTAGCTAATTGTCCATTTGGCCCCTTAATTTGCACAACACTTTTTGATTGTTCTGCCCATTTCATCCCCCCTGTATCTTCTATGTGCCTGGCCACATTTTGCAGTTCCCAATGTGAGGGCCACATCCTTTCTGGTACAATCGTTAACATCCGCGCCTGTGTCCAAAACCCCTTTGAGGTTTACTACTTCCCCACTGTGATGGACCTCACACCATGTTATTAGTTTGTCCCTCCCAATAACTCGTGTGGGGCAAACATCAAGGTGTTTGTTTCTTGTGATGTCTTTTTCAGGGAACGGGTCAGGTGCTGGAATTGCCTGAGCTATTATCTGCCCCTTAGGCAGAAACGATGGTGGGCAAACACAGCGCAGCCAGAGAACTAGCTGTTTAGGGTTTGATGAGGCAAGACCTGGAAGGATCTCAATCTCTCTTGGTGTGTATTTAGTGTCCCCAAGGATGACATACTTACTGCTAACATGTTGCCAAGAGCCTGGCACCTGCAGATCCAATGAATCTAAATGCCAGTCTGTGTCACTTAGGTGCAAGGACTCTGTCAGTTGCAACCTAAAAGGCTTTTGGAGACATTCTGTGGTTAGACAGCATGTGCTTATGTCATGATCTGTAAGGGTCATATCTGGTGACTTCTGCTGAAAGGCAGAACTGGTTATAGCAGGATTATTTAATTTAACATTTGCATTTTCTAGTTTTTCATCCCCCCTCCTTGGACTTGCCCTATTTATGTCGGCACGCTGGGCAAGCCGGCGCTCACTTTTAGTTTTTTGAAAAATTCCCTTTGGACCCTTGAGACCACCAGCCGCCATTGTCCCAAAAGTCCAGAAATTGCTCCTTTAAAGGGCATTGAGATGCCCAATGTCCAGCCTGATCACACAGGAGACACGTCGTTCTTCTCTTACGCGGTGGCCATGGCACAGGCACAGTGGGCACGGCGTCTGCTGTGGCAACTCTTTGCGATGGTCTGAATGCATCTCTGGAACTGTGGTTTAAGTGAGCTGTCATGAAGGGACCTTCTGGGTGCATACGTGCAGCATGTCATCTAAGGTTGGCACTGGTTCCAAGGGGAGGCTGAGGATGGCTGCCTTGCAATGTTCATTTGCATTGGTCAGTGCCATCTCCTCTAGGACCTGTTCTTGGGCTCCCTCATTCTTAACCTACAACTTGATAGCTCGGGTTAATTGCTCCACAAATGCTACAAAAGATTCTGATGGAAGCTGCTTTACTTTACTGTAAGGTTGGAAAGGCCCGTCAGGCTGATTGAAAAGAATGCTGCTTCTGCAGCATCTTTAATGCACTCCAGAACAGCTAAAGGAATTTCCTGAGCTTGCTTTAGTGCTGTGACCCATTCACCATCACCACATAGATGTTCTAATCAAATTGGCAAGTTATTATTATCAACAGCCATTTCAGGATTTTGCCAAAGCTCCGGGAGTAAATCTCTCCATCTTTTTTTCCATGTAGAGTCCCAAAGCCTAAACTGTGTGGATGAAAGGAGGGAAGAAAAAAGCTGCCGGAGGTCAAAGGGAACAATACGATTACCTGCTAAATTTGCTTTTAAAAGGCTGTGAAAGTATTCACTTTCACATCCAAATTTGGCCTGAGCTTTGCACAAATCCTGAATCGCTTGTTGGGGGAAGGGGTCCCAATTACTGTGGACAGCACTCCCCCTTTTTGACCATCGATAAGTGACAGGGGTGGCAGAAAAGCCAGGATCACTTCCTGCTTCCAGGTTCCCGGCTCCCCCCCTCCTCAAGGGCGTGGGAACTGGGACTGTGGGCGTGGAAACCGTGGGAACCAGGGGCAGGGAGGGGCTGGAGGCTTGAGTCACATGGGGAGGAGTTGGAGGGTGGAGGTTTGAGGGTAGAGGGCGGAGTCAGAGAAGAGGGCAGTGGCAGGGGCAGCACCGAAGGGAAGGAAGGGTCTAGGGAGAGGAAGGGATTGCAAAAGGGATTGTGGGAAGGAGGGACAGACAAAGGGAGAGGCTCCTCATGAGTCGAGAGCACATGGCTTTGGCCATTTTGGGAAACAAAGGAGTCCCCTCCATCTTGTGATCCCCCTTCTGAACTAAGACTAGCTTGGGATTCACTAAGATGGGGCTTTTGTGCACTCAAACTGCCTGCGAAAGCAAATCAAACCCAGGGTTTACAAACTGGGGAAGAAGGGAGTTTTGGGGAAAGTTTAGGGGTTTCTCGACGAATATCCAATTTTGGGGAAGGGATTTTAGGGTCGGGATAGGGAGAAACTGAGGAAGCTGGGGAAAATCCACAAAGAACTGGCTTTTTTTTTTCTTTTCATTTTGTTTTTGCATTGCAAATAAAAATCTGCAAGCTCCAAAGAGCAAAATTTGCTTTTTCCTTATCATTAGGGGAGCTTGGTTGAGACAATTTTTTTGCAACAGCTTCCCAAAATTCTGGGGCACTTATTTGCCCTAATGATACATCTGGACATTGAGAAAACAACCACTGAATTCATTTTTTTAATTGTTTCTTTGGACAATGGGTTTCCCCATTATCTAAGGCACTTAAAATTTGATAATAGACTCCTTTTTGAGACACAGACAGCCTAGCACCCATTTTTGGCTCAGATTTTAAATTTCTGTGTCCCCTTTAACTGTGACTGGGAAACTGAAAGTTAAAAAACCCCTCACTGGAGAGAAAATAAAGAGCCGAAGGGGAATCAGTTACCTTTTCCACCCCCAACTTCCCCGGCAGCCGAAAGGAACGTGCTATTAAAGCACCCTGAAGGTTTAATCTGAAAGCAAAAACCTTCCACAAAAGGAAAAAGCCTTTTTCTCTGAGGAACACCACTTCTTAAAAAGATTTTCCCTTAGATAATGCTCACCAAAAATCCAGCGTTCAGACAAATCTTTCCCTTCTTTCCCAATCACTCTTTTTGCCTGAGACTGACCTTTTTGGTGCAAAAAGAGCTTCCAGTCTTGGTTCCTAGTGTCAGCTTTCCATGAACATGTGGTCACCTTCTCTGGGAGCAGCCTGCCATTCGTGGGGCTTCCTCGCAGCACTCTGATGGGTTTTTTAGGTCCAAAGGAAAAAGCTACAGCCCTGGCGTGTGGAATCCTGTGTTTCGGAGACTCCACAGTGAACGCCAAGCCTGACGGGTCTGTCTCTCTGCATGGATGGGCTACGTTTCGTGACTCACGTGCCTGCATGAGATTCCTCAGCCATGTGCTCCCCACACGGTTCTTCCAGCTTTCTGGGAGCCCCTTGTGGCTTCGAGGCCCACGTTTAGGTACCAGTTGTGGAGGTTCTTTAGAGAGACCCAGACAACCACCGATGGCAAAAGGAAAGAGCCTGCTCTTTGTCTGGGGACGGGGGGAAATTATAGCTTTATTTTTTCCAGAGCTATTTTAGCTCCTTTCCCGTCCCTGCTGGTGCCAGAGAGAGTGAGGTCCCGCCGGTCCTGGGGCTTTTTCCCCAGGGGAATGGGCCCAGAGGCAGGGACAGGCCACTTACCCAATCAGGGACAAGGTGGGAGTGGAACAGAGTTGGGTTACATTCCAGGGTGGGGGATGGGCGCGGCTGGGCAGGGACAAACCACGTGATACAATTTCCAAGGGGAACAGGGGAAAACATTACAAACCAAATGAAATGCAATATTAACCAAATTAACACACTGTAACAGCTTTTGAACTTCCTCCCCTCTTATAAATTGTCTTCTGTTAGAAAGAGGAAAGGTCTGTCCTCAAATCCTGAATTACCTTCTCCCTTTGATGAAAATAAGACTTTTGTGAGCCTGTAGGTAGTTTAAGCACTTTACTGTAATGGCATGTTCCCCATCCTCTTTCACTGCAACAAATCTTTCTGCAATTATTGTTTTTACATTGCTTAAAGCCAGTAACATTTATAATAAATATAAAAATTACAAAAAAAGTCAGCAAGAAAACACATATATGGATGTAGCTGAGGTGACCCCAGACACTTTCCAAATAAAGAGGCTGGTTACACCAGGGAAACAGTGTTGCAGAACAGTTTGAGGAAGAGTTGAAGCAGTCCTCCTCTCTAGTCACGTAACTGGCATCCACACTTCAGGATGCACACAATGTAAGATTCACTGGCAATTTATACCCTCCATCCTGCTACTGTGATGTTGGAGTCCAGGGCATTCCTTTGGTTGCCCTGGAGGGTCAGGGACCTGGGCAGGGGGGTCTGGGACCCCAGCCCAGAGCTCAGAGAGACACTGGCTTTGATCTCAGTCCATGGGAAAAACTTCCTACACTGAGAGAAGGTTTACAGGTCACAAGAATGTGAAAAATAGTAGTTTAGCTTATCACAGGGTGAGAAAATAATCATTTTAGGTTCCTAGCATTGAAGTGAATGGGGACAAGATGGAGAATCCGGGGCATTGTCTCCTTCTTCTTCTCCTTCTCCTTCCCTCACTCGGTTGCTGCATTGACGTGGCACAAAGTAGTGAGGATTGGGTCAAAGTAAAGATGACCTTTTTAGTAATAGTGATAGACATTGGTAAGAAATAGTAAACAAGAAATACGTAGTAATTAGTATAAAAGATAAGGACAACCCAGCTCAGGGGGAGACGTGAGGAATCCATGCAGCTGCGAACATCTTGTTGGACTCCGAGAAAATTGTAAGATAAGAAAAAATAAACAAAGTATGCAACATTGAAAAATCTAAACCTGAAAACTCCATCTCTTCCTTCGGCTTGGCTCAGAGCTGTGCAGGGGAGCAAAGGACCTTGAAACCACCTGAAAAACGGGGAAAGCCCCCGACACTGTGAAACTAAATCCTCCTTGTCTTCTGGAAAAGTGCCTCCTTTGACCAGAATGTTTCACAGGCATGTCCCCATTCAGGCAG
Source organism: Hirundo rustica (assembly GCF_015227805.2). NCBI lineage: Eukaryota > Metazoa > Chordata > Aves > Passeriformes > Hirundinidae > Hirundo > Hirundo rustica. Next base: position 100,936,609 of record NC_053450.1, read on the forward strand.
AACATGCTATGGGATTTGATTGCCTTTATAATTCAGAGAAACAAGAAGCTATTACACTATTGTCCTTAAGGAACAGATCTATCTTTGAGAGAGAAGTGGGTTGTATGTCTTTCCTTCAGATAAATATAATTCACCATCATAAATCCATATGAACTATACAATCCAAAGAAGTATCTACTAGCTTCATTAGTGCTTTAATGTGTTTCATTCTTCCCTGCTACCTTGACTATTAAAAGATATGTTTAGCAGTAAGTGGTTCATCAGTCAGCAATTATTTGATTTATATGCATGAGGCATCTGCCAGCATCATAACTCAGTCCTGAGTATTTCCTAAAAGGATCATAATTGCTTTTGGATTCCCATGGTTTTAAATGTTTATCAAGACTCAGATTATGATTTTTCTATATGTCAGTTGTGGCCATCTGCACAGAAGCTAAAATTGTATCTGTATATATGAATATGTGTATGTTTTTCAATAAAAGTATGAAACTGGACACGAGAATGTTAAGGCAAAAAAGGCTACCACCAAAAGTTTAAAAAGAGACACTATAAAAGTACACAAACAGCCCTATGCAACTCTGATATACACCAACAATTTGACAAAACTTGTAGATATGTGACCAAACCTGTTTTCATACTGCATCATATGGACCATATTGTAGGTCTTTCATGAGGATTCTTCAGCGATATTAATCTCTTTTCATGCTAGACCACTCAGCTTAGTAACCAGAGCAGATAAGGTGCATACTGGTACCAAGCCTAGAAATAGTCTGACATTAATAATTTGGTTTATTTTCCACACATTCATTCAAACACACATGAAACTGATATTAGGAAGGTGTCCTAGGTTACAATGTAAAATGTGCCCAAAGTATGTATTCTATCACCATCTACATGAAATGTTGTTGTGCACCACTGTTTCCCGTGCCCCCTCCCTCCAGACTATCTTCTGTTAATGGCCCATCAATGCCATCCTGCATGACTCATAGATAACTCTCCCCAGGAGCTATCTCTGTTTAATAGGCAATCAAGGACCCATTGCAAAACTGATAAAATGATATCAGTCCATTGTGAGATGCTCCGCCCAGGGGGAGGAGCCAAGCATTCTCACCTGGATATAATCTGGGCCTTGGGACAGCACAGGCAGCCTTACCCACTGGACTCCCAGAGGACAAGAGCTACCAGACCTTTCTGCAAGAACACTGCTTCAACAAGACCACTTCATCTGGACTGCTACCATCACGGTTTCAGGTTGTATTCTGACTCCGTCAGTGATCTTTTGTACCATTGCATGTGTTTTATTTTATTTTGCCTTTTTTTTTTCCTCTCCTATTAAATTGTTTTTTCTGGCTTAGAGTCTCTCGCTGGTTTTGCCTTCAAGCCAGCACATACATTTTGGTGCCCAACGTGGGGCAGGAGGTACTGAGAAAAGTCAGAATTACAATTTTGTAGTGAGGAAAAAAGAAACAGCTGTCCGCTATGATGCTCAACATGCTTTCATATATCTTATACCTAGCTCTCTACATTTTCCCACACATGGGGCAGTATTTGCCGGTCTTAATGCTCATGTGTAGACCAGGGTATGGTACCAGAATTGCTGTATTGGTCTATTATGTTTATTGTATGATAACCTCTGAGGCAATGAGCATCATTCGGAATATATACTCTATTTTGTGTTCTTGTCCTGGTCCAGAATGCTACATCTGGGCTCTCAACAATCGCACCCAGCCCCTGTGGGAAGGGGTAAAGAATGATTTTTTCCAGCCTTTTAGGTATGGCACAGCAGTTTTCAAAAGTATTGAGTTCTCTCTAGGTGCCAAGGACAGCATAATATTGTTGTTAGTTCTGCTTTGCCTTCTCTGCACGGCCTGCACCATGCTCACCATGTTTAGAAATCAAACACTACATGGGGTGGTGCAGCGTCTCCTTGAGGAGGAAGGAAAAAGAAACAAATGCAAAACAACGGCATCCGTGTCTACACAAACTGTCGTACAGGAAACAGGAACCGCATCTATGCAGACTGTCACAGAAGAGAAAAGAACCAAAAACAAGGCAACAGTTTCTGCATCTACTCAGACCATCACAGAGGAGAAAGGAACCAAAAACAAAGCAACAGTGTCAGTGTCTACACAAGCTGTCACAGAGGAGAAAGAAACCAAAGGTGCCATCAGCATCTCCACACAAACTGTCACCGAAGCAGAACAACCTAAACCAGTGGCAGTTGCCCCTGTTCAGAAGAAGAAATCAAAGAGCAAATCAGTCCGCATAATGACTGATGAGGATGTGGCAGGACCTTCGCACCCAGCAGAAGAGACAGAGCCAGAGATCATCACCCGCTCTCTATCCCTGGGTGAACTGCGTGACCTGCGGAGGGAATTCACCCGCCAGACAAACGAGTCCATCCTAACCTGGCTGCTCCGCATCTGGGACGCTGCAGCCAATGACACCATTCTGGATGGAAGTGAGGCCAGGCAACTGGGATCGCTGTCTCGGGATGTGGTCATTGACCAGGGGATCGGGAGAACCCAACAAACTCTCAGCCTCTGGCGGCGACTGCTAACAAGTGTGAGGGACAGATACCTTTGTAAAGAAGACCTCCAGGTGCACCAAGGAAAATGGAGCACAATGGAACAAGGTATCCGATGCCTGAGGGAATTGGCTGTGCTGGAGATCATTTTCTCAGAAGATGAGAGATTTCCTAAAAGCCCAGATGATGTCCAGTGTACATCGCAGATGTGGTTGAGATTTGCACGGCTTGGACCAGAGATGTACTCCCGTTATCTGGCAACGCTGCAATGGAGGGAAGGTGAGGACAAGGTGGGCGTCTTGGTCAATAAACTAAGAATTTACGAGGATACTGTCACCGCCCCATTTCGTACTCATGTCTCATCCGTGGAAACAAGGCTGGCTGAGCAAGTCCGGAGCTTGATTGAAGAGGGCCATCAGAAACTAAAAAAAGAACTTAAGGAAGAAATTTACCACATCTCGCCAGAACCAACAAGAGTCTCTGCCATTAGGAGCAGGTACCCACCAGCCAGGGAGAGAGGATACACTCCACGGGGTAACCTCTGGTCTTTTCTTCGGGAGCATGGAGAAGACATGAGGAATTAGGATGGAAAACCCACCTCCTCCTTAGCAGCCCGGGTACATGAACTGAAGAGAGAGACACCTACCACGAAGAGCTCATCTAGAGCCAACACTGCTCCAGTCTCAAAGGCACAGAACTCCAGACAGTATAAGAAGAATGATATGACTGATCCACTTGAAGGGACCTCAGGAACATATTTACAGGAAGAAAGCAACGTGTACCATGACCAGGAATAGGGGGGCCCTGCCTCTAGCCAGGTAGAGGAAAGGGACAATCGGATCTATTGGACTGTGTGGATCCGATGGCCTGGCACATCTGACCCACAAAAATATACGGCTTTGGTTGACACTAGTGCCCAATGTACCCTGATGCCATCAAGGTATGTAGGAACAGAATCCATTTCTATTTCTGGAGTGACAGGAGAGTCCCAGCAGCTGACTGTATTGGAGGCCGAAGTGAGTTTAACCGGGAATGGGTGGCAAAAACACCCCATCGTGACTGGCCCAGAGGCCCCATGCATCCTTGGCATAGACTACCTCAGAAATGGATACTTCAAAGATCCAAAAGGATATCGCTGGGCTTTTGGGATAGCTGCTGTAGAGACAGAAGACATCAGACAACTGAGTACCTTGCCTGGTCTCTCAGATGACTCCTGTGCTGTGGGACTACTAAGAGTTGAAGAACAACAGGTACCAATCGCCACAACAACAGTACACCGACGGCAATACCGCACCGACAGAGACTCTGTGATTCCTATCCATGAGATGATTCGGAAACTGGAGAGCCAAGGGGTGGTCAGCAAGGCTCGTTCACCTTTCAACAGCCCTATATGGCCAGTGCGTAAGTCCAGTGGAGAATGGAGACTGACTGTGGATTACCGTGCTCTGAATGAAGTCACCCCACCACTAAGTGCTGCTATGCCAGACATGTTGGAGCTTCAGTACGAGCTAGAGTCCAAGGCAGCAAAGTGGTATGCGACCATTGATATTGCCAATGCCTTCTTCTCCATTCCTTTGGCAACAGAGTGCAGGGCCCAGTTTGCCTTCACCTGGAAGGGCGTACAATACACCTGGAACCGACTGCCCCAGGGGTGGAAACACAGCCCCACCATCTGCCATGGACTGATCCAGACTACACTGGAAAAAGGTGAGGCTCCTGAACATTTACAGTACATTGATGACATCATCATATGGGGGAACACAGCAGGGGAAGTCTTTGAGAAAGGAGAAAAGATCATCCAGATTCTGCTGAAAGCTAGTTTTGCCATTAAGCGAAGTAAAGTGAAGGGACCGGCCCAAGAAATCCAGTTCCTGGGAGTAAAGTGGCAAGATGGACGGCGGCAGATTCCCACTGAGGTCATCAATAAGATCATCGCCATGTCCCCACCGACCGGCAAGAAGGAGACACAAGCTTTCCTAGGCGCCATAGGTTTCTGGAGGATGCACATTCCTGAGTACAGCCAGATTGTGAGCCCTCTCTACCTGGTCACCCGCAAGAAGAACGATTTCCACTGGGGCCCTGAACAGCAGCAAGCCTTTGCCCAGATCAAGCAGGAGATCGCTCATGTGGTAGCCCTTAGCCCAGTGAGGACAGGACCAGAGGTGAAGAACGTGCTCTACTCAGCAGCCGGGAACAATGGCCTGTCTTGGAGTCTTTGGCAGAAGGTGCCTGGGGAGACTCGGGGCCGACCACTGGGATTCTGGAGCCGAAGCTACAGAGGATCTGAAGCCAACTACACTCCCACAGAGAAGGAAATCTTAGCCGCCTATGAAGGACTTCAAGCTGCCTCAGAAGTAATTGGCACTGAAACGCAGCTGCTTTTGGCACCCCGACTACCAGTGCTGGCATAGATGTTCAAGGGAAAGGTTCCTTCCACGCATCATGCCACTGACACCACATGGAGGAAATGGATTGCCCTCATCACACAGCGCGCCCGTATTGGAAACCCGAATTGCCCTGGGATTCTGGAAATTATAACTAACTGGCCTGAAGGTGAGACTTTTAGATTATCTTTTGAAGAAGAGGAAGAACAAGTGACACGTGCCGAGGAAGCCCCACCGTATAACGAGCTACCGGAGACTGAAAGACAATATGCCCTTTTCACTGACGGTTCCTGCCGAATTGTAGGCGCTAACCGAAAATGGAAAGCTGCAGTATGGAGCCCCACACGACGAGTTGCACAAGCTACTGAAGGACAAGGTGGATCAAGTCAGGTTGCAGAACTTAAAGCCATCCAGCTAGCTTTAGATATTGCCGAACGAGAGAAGTGGCCAAGACTCTATCTCTACACCGACTCGTGGATGGTAGCTAATGCTCTGTGGGGATGGCTGAACCGCTGGAAAAAGGCCAATTGGCAGCGCAGAGGGAAACCCATCTGGGCTGCTGAGATTTGGCAAGACATCGCCGCCCGAGTAGAGAAGCTGACCGTGAAGGTTCGACACGTGGACGCACATGTGTCCAAGAGTCAGGCTAATGAAGAGCATCACAACAATGAGCGGGTGGACAAAGCCGCCAAGGTGAAAGTATCACAGGTGGATCTAGACTGGCAACACAAGGGAGAAGTATTCTTAGCCCGTTGGGCCCATGATGTGTCTGGTCATCAGGGGAGAGATGCAACATACCAATAGGCCCGTGACCGAGGCGTGGACCTTACTATGGACAACATCTCACAGGTCATCCACAACTGTGAGACCTGCGCTGCAATCAAACAGGCCAAGCGGGTAAAGCCTCTGTGGTACGGTGGACGATGGTTAAAGTACAGGTATGGGGAAGCCTAGCAGATTGACTACATCACCCTTCCCCAAACCCGCCAAGGCAAGCGCTATGTGCTAACTATGGTGGAAGCCACCACTGGATGGTTGGAGACCTACCCTGTGCCTCATGCTACTGCTCAGAATACTATCTTAAGCCTTGAAAAGCAGGTCTTGTGGAGACATGGCACTCCTGAGAGAATCGAGTCAGACAATGGGACACATTTCAAGAACGGCCTTATAAAAACCTGGGCTAGAGAACATGGCATTGAATGGATATATCACATCCCTTATCATGCACCAGCTGCCGGGAAAGTTAAACGGTGCAATGAGTTACTTAAGACTACCCTGAAGGCGCTCGGTGGGGGGACTTTCAAAAATTGGGAACTGAACTTAGCAAAAGCCACCTGGATGGTCAACACTCGAGGGTCAATCAATCGAGCTGGTCCTGCCCAGTCTGAACCCTTGCACACAGTGGATGGAGATAAAGTCCCTGTGGTACACATGAAAGGCATCTTAGGAAAAACTGTTTGGATTAATCCCACATCAAGCAAAGGCAGACCCATCCGTGGGATTGTTTTTGCTCAAGGACCTGGTTCCACTTGGTGGGTAATGCAGAAAGATGGGGAAACCCGTTGTGTACCACAGGGAGACCTAATTTTAAGTGAGAACTGGGTGTAGGGTTTCATTCTGTATATGTGTATATTTATCTATCTAGCTGTAAGAATGTATTAATTTAGTTATGATGTAGATGGTCATAGAATAAGGGGTAGATTATGTCCTAGGTTACAATGTAAAATGTGCCCAAAGTATGTATTCTATCACCATCTACATGAAATGTTGTTGTGCACCACTGTTTCCCGTGCCCCCTCCCTCCAGACTATCTTCTGTTAATGGCCCATCAATGCCGTCCTGCATGACTCATAGATAACTCTCCCCAGGAGCTATCTCTGTTTAATAGGCAATCAAGGACCCATTGCAAGACTGATAAAATGATATCAGTCCATTGTGAGATGCTCCGCCCAGGGGGAGGAGCCAAGCATTCCCACCTGGATATAATCTGGGCCTTGGGACAGCACAGGCAGCCTTACCCACTGGACTCCCAGAGGACAAGAGATACCAGACCTTTCTGTAAGAACACTGCTTCAACAAGACCACTTCATCTGGACTGCTACCATCACGGTTTCAGGTTGTATTCTGACTCTGTCAGTGATCTTTTGTACCATTGCATGTGTTTTATTTTATTTTGCCTTTTTTTTTTCCTCTCCTATTAAATTGTTTTTTCTGGCTTAGAGTCTCTCGCTGGTTTTGCCTTCAAGCCAGCACAGAAGGAAAGAAGTTGGAAATGACATTTCCTTTTCATGTAGCATCCCATTTTAATTATTGCTTCTGCTACCATGAGGCATTTTCATCTCCAGCACCAGTATGAAGCAGTTTTATTCTCCTATCTTTTGTTCAAATAATTCTGGTGTTGATATTTTTTAGCTAAATATATTACCCACAGGCTCTGCAAACACTGCACTTTAATAATAAGTGATAAATATACACTGGAAGCCCTGAGTATATAGGCATGATTTGAGGCCTGTTGTGCTAATAAAACGGTGCTTAGATTGGCCTGTCTGTAATGCATCCACTGTAAAACCAACAAATATTAATAAAACTCCTTGTGAATCTTGGTAGAAACTGGATTCAGTGTAAATTCATGCTGCATGAAATTTCAGCCTATATGTGTAAAACAAATTCTATGCATTATCTAAAACTTTAATTCACAATTAAATTCTCTTAGTTGTCTCAAAGACCAGTGAATGTATCGCAAATCCATTGGAGCCCATTCAGTGGCTCCAACATGCAGCTGGTTACCAGTTGTCACTCATTTCAAATTGGTGCCCTCTCCAGAGACTCTTTCATGGCATTGACTTATAACTATCCAAAGGCTCCTTTTTGAGCCCTCTACTTCTAAGTAATTTCTTGTCTATATGTTTAGCCAGAAAGAAGAGAAAATTCCCTCTTTTCACCAGTTCTGCCTTCTTCCTAGCAGCTCCATAGTCCTTTATGAAGTGTACTGAAATGGATGCAGCAGAAGAGCCTGAGCAATTCTAACTCAAGTGATCTAACAAATTGTGACTTGTGCTTTTAATTAGAGCCTAGAAAAAACATTTTGCTGCAACAATACATCTTGCAAATGTGCTACAAGGAAGGGGAAGACTTTTTCTGCTACTTGTACAATTAATTATTAGAATGGATACTATCTGCTGTTCTGATTTTTTCCTCAGTTTAGTGTCCAAGTAAATTGTAGAGATATAATAAATAGTAGGACATGCCCCACCTCACCTAAAAATAACCTTCCAGTTTCTGCAGAAACATGAGATAATGAAATTCATTTATTTGTTCACAAATAATTCAGGGAGTAGCTTAAGAAATTTAATGTACTACATTTCAGTTATATCTTAAATAACAAAATTTGCATGTCTTATTTCCTAACATATATACAAATGCATTTTCACATGTCAATATAAAATTGCCATCAAACCAGGCATTTGTGGTAGGATTGTGCTGGTTACTTCTTCTTGTTGGGTCAAACAAATACGTCTTTTTTCTGTCTACCAACTCAAAAGGCTCAAAATTGTAACAAGGAGTCCAGCCTTTAAAGCTGTAAAGTCCCCCTGATTGTAATTATGTTAATACAAAAGAAGGAAACAAAATAATATAACCTAGTCTTTGGTTTGACCCTCCCCCCCACCCTTTTTTTTTTTTTTTTTTTTTTTTTTTTTTTTTTTTTTTTTTTATTATTATTTCTTTCTTTCCAATATTCTTTTTAGTCCTGTTTCTCAGCTAAGATTGATCATCTTAGGACATAGAGAGTTCTTGGAGGGACTCCACTCTTCTTATGCGTATTGGAGTGCAATTAAGCAATCCCATTTAAACATTAATTCAAAAGGCCTATTGACTTTCATCTACTGATGAACTTGAGCATTTGGCCAGGAAATGTCGCAGCTACTTGCTCAAGTCACAGTTCCTGCTCTTTTGCTGGCCCAATTCCATCAATATTATGATGGAAAAATTTTGCTTACAACACGGACTGAAAGGTGTGTTCCTATCTTTCTTATAAGCCCACTTTAAGTACTTAAAGGCCACAATGAGGTCTCCCCAGAGCTTTCTCGTCTCCACGCTGAACAGCTCCAGCTCTTTCAGTGTTTCCTCATAGGAGAGGTGCTCCATCCCTTTGATCATTTTTGTGACCCTTCTCTGGGCCTGCTCCAACAGGTCCATGTGTTTCCAGTGTTTGAGAACTCCAGGGTTCAACACAGTACTCCAAGTGGGGTCTTATGAAAGCAGAGCAGAGGGACAGAATCATCTCCCTCTACTTGCTAGCCATGTTTCTTAGGATGCAGCCCAGCATCCAGTTTGCTTTCTGGGCTACAAATCATTTGACCCACCTTGTCCAGTGGAAGGTGCTTATGCATAGGGCAGAGAGGTTGGAACGTGATCATCTTTCTATCCAAACAATCCTATGATTCTAAATCTTATTTTAACAGGATAGAGAAATATCTGAAAGTAATACCGAGGAACTCAAAGGTAAAGCAAGTCTGCCTGAATATATCTGTAAACAAGTTTCCAGCTCCCTGAAATCTATTTGAAGTAGAATGTACAGAATTATTTATTGCTCAGGACCTAGTGCAGTGAGTTAGTTGTTTCATACAAAGGCACACAGCAGCACCTACCAACTATATTGAATAGTCATTTTCTGGAAAGACTTATTCATTAAGTACCCTGGAATTACACTTCAACCATGAACCTAGGTAAACCTAGGTGCATTTCATTTTTAAATACCATTAGTTGACACAGTACATAGAAAGGTTCCTCCTGATTTCAGGCAACTAAGCACATACTTAGACCTATACACTGCCCAAAAAGACAAGTCTGCTCAAATACTATCTAACCGTTTTACTCCAAATACACTTGCAGTGGGAGCTTGATCTAGAGTAATTTTCAGCATCAGTGGGGCTAAGTAAAACTGGTGTAAATACTGATTGTGTTTTAACCTGATCAGTTGCCTATTTGAGCCCAGTGTTGTCAGATGTGGAGTGTCTTCTTAAAAGCATGGAGCATTTATCTTCTAAAAAAGAAATCAATTCCCATCATGGTAGGAAGACCAGAATCTGGGATTTGGCTGGAAGCAGTCACATGGCGTCACGTCTAGCAGGATGCCTAGACTGTACTACTCCATTGATGCCAGCTTCTCTCTAGTATTTTCTCCCTAGAAGTACAGTATGGAGCTTTTAAGTATTAAATTATGTAACACTACTTTTTCCAGAAGCTTAAAAAGGCACAGGGAAAAAAAAAAAAAAAAAAAAAAAAAAAGTTCCTATTCTGAACCAAATAAAATAGGTGTATTTAAAAAATCACCTGTGTCACCATAGTACTAAAATAATTATTGCTGTTTCCTGACTCTTATAATCTCCCCATCCAGGAAGACTTGTAAATCAATGATATGTACAGATAGCTGGAAGAGACATAACTATCCAAAGTATATGACATAAAAAGAGTTAAAGTACTAAAGCCTCAGGCATCTGTGCTACATCTGCAATACAAATACATGCTTTAAACAAGTGTTAATACAAAAACCCCACCAACAAGGAGGAACAACAGAAAAGTGATACATGCAGACTACAGACTACTAAGGGATTAATAAATTATTAGTAAAGGAAAAATAAAATTACCTGCAAGCTCAGCTCAAGAAGCAAGTACTTGGTTATATGGATTAGAACTCTTTTAGAACAATTATTGTTTCTTTAACTGAAGAAGAAATTAGTTGAAAACAATTTCAAGACATGGTTTCAACCTCCCCCTAGCAAAACTACCAGTGCAGAAGCGAAGCTAGCAATCACCTTTGTGATGTCGTGGAAGGGGGCTCCAAAACCCAAGCTGAGAGGGCCACAAACTCCTTTCTGAAGGGCAGTTCTGTACAGTCCCTAAAGGTGTGACTTGCTTGCTACTAGTGTGAATCTGTTAAAAATGTTCATTTAAACCAAATTAACTTTAGTGCTTCCAATAATAACAATAGCAACCCATGGTCTATCAAGAAGTTTCTGACATGAGCTTTTTCCCTAACTTTTGCAGTACAAAACTACAATCTACTTGGGCTTCTACATACATTGACAAATACACTGCCCCTTGCAAAGGCTTCTGGCTGAAAAGAACTGTCTGTGTCCATGCACAAATATCCATTATTATTCCAGATGAGAACATATTGTCATTAACAATGCTAAATGACAGCAAGGTTTGAGAGTGAAATCATGCCTTATAGAATTAATCAATACATTTATTTACAACTATCTTGGTTTGAAAAACAAGGAAGGCTTAGGAAGGCAGCAGCCTCCCTCGGAATGGAAAATACTATGCCCTTCTCTCCGAATTGTTGCAATTTTGAAATTAGAGGGGTTTCAGACAAAGATATGGGAAAAGGAATAACAATTCTTTGCTAGTATGTATAACAAGGCAAACAAACAACAACAATGGCAGCAACAGCAAACAGAACCAGAAACCTAGTGACAGCCTTCTCTCTCGGCTGCAGGCACGTTCCCCTTTGGTGTTTATGGTTACAGCCAGCAGAGGCACTGGTTGCACCCTGTGGGCGGGGCAGGCGCGATGATTCCCCTGCGGCAGTAGTGGGTTCTGTGGCACGAGTTCGGGGACTTCGTGGTAATGGCGAGTGCAGCCGGTGGGAAGGGATGGAGAAGGGGCATCTTTTAGGACCCTCTAGGGGCAGCCGATCCAGCGCTGGATAGCAAAGGGAGCTGTAGGAGGAAACCTCCGGAGACCGAAGCTGGAAGGTCAGGACCTCCTGGGAGGCAGAGGGTGAAAAGCTACAATGTAGCAAAGCTCAGAGCAATGGCAGCGGTACGGTGGGGGTTGGGCAGCAACAGTCTGTCTCTCAAACGCAGTAAAAGGCTCCTTGGGCTTTTCTCCCCCGCTGTGAAAAGCTGTTTCTTCAATGCTGGCTGTACAAAGGGTGGGGGCAGCCCCTTTAGCAGGGCACGAACTGGCTTTGGGCTTCCTGACAGCAAAGCAGCAAAAGAAGACCCTCCAGCAAGTTTAGTCACAGTGCCAAAGCAAAACAAATTTAAAAGAAGCAGGCAAACCCCACAGAAACAGCAGGATACCTGGTCAGAGATACCAGCCATGTACGTCCAGTCCAACTACCTGCCGAAAGAGATAAGATTGCCTCTCCCCCCACCTTCAATTCCCCCCAGAGACCCCAGCTCAGTTTCCATTCATTGCACCAGCCCCAGAGCCAAGGAGGATGGGGAGGTGGGGGCAGCAACAGCAACATTCCCTGGGCACAAACCAAAACAGATAAAAGACCCTCAAAAATGGGATGGGAACATAAACCATGCCAAGACACCCGTATCATCTCCGATCGTGATAACAATATTCACCACTATTTTTAATAATGCCTATGCATATTAGTCTAAAATTTAAAATATTTGCAGGATCAGGACTATAGGACTCTCAACTCCACTGTTAAACTGACAGATATTGACATACTATATCAGAAGAAGAAGCAGTTCACTCAGAGTGTCGTGTGGGGAAAAAGCAGAGCAATGAAGGAACCCAAATCCTCTGCAGGCAACTGCAGAACACTATCAATTTGTTCAGGAAAGGAGGGGGGAAAAAAAAAGCAAACAAACAAAAAACACCCCAAAACAACAACAACAACAACAAACCCTGAAACAGCATGGGAATTTTTTTGAAAATAAATTCACAGATCCCCATCACTTCCTTTGCAAATTTATAGTTTTTCTTTACTGCATTTTATTTTTCTTTAAGAAAGGAAAAGTTACTACTACATTCAATGTCTCACTTGCTCTGGCAGATGGAAGAAGACCTGCAAAGAGCAGTAACACTGGCTTCTCACACTTTTGTCTTAAAAAGTGCCGCTGTATGCTACTACCAAAACCCTGGATATAGCAGAACCTCTGTCTTGGTTTCAAAACACAGTTGTCTGCCAAGGAAAGCTAGAGCCTCCCTTGGAATGGAGAATGTAAACACCCCCTTCCCTCCAAATTATTATAATTTTGCAATTAGGGTTTCTCAGGCAAAGATATGGGAATAGGAGTAACAGTTCTTTATGAGGAATATTTTTTAAAAGGAAAAATCAAATGTAGTAGTACAAAAACCCAAGCAAGCAAGCAAACAAAAATCCTGGAAAAAACCCTGACAGAGCCAGGGATACGACCTGACACCCTGTTGGTCAGGGTGTTGGAAGTGTGATAAACATTAACTATTTTTTGTTCACTGGAGATCAAATAACTCAAGATAACAGGAAGTTACTATGTTACTATCTAAGCTTATAGGCAAACATACCCTTGCCCAATTTCTTTTCTCTCTCTCTACTTGCTTAATCAGCTTTAAGTTTCAGGAATTCCAGCTCAGTTACCATATAAGGAAGAGGACAACTACAGCCTTCATCTCTGCGACCACCGAGGGACAGAAAGAGACCCTCCCAGCAACACGTCACACATATATCATCGGAGGAAAGAAGCAAGATAAAAGCAAGACTGAAAAACCTGCCAATTCACGGCAGTTGGTGGAGCGAGACTCCCTCTGCCATCCAGCGCTGTATTTGCCTTTGCTTTGCTTGCTGCAATGTAATAAATTCCTATTGGAACTTTTCTTCGTGTTCATAGTCTATTACAGAAGCACCCAGTCCTGGACTAACAGATGTGGTTCTGTGGAGTAGAAATGGTCCTGTAGAAAGTCCAGTGGTAGGAAGATGGGTCTGGTTTTCCTCCAGGGATCCAGTGGAAAAATCAGATACCTAGTGGTCTTCAGTCCCAGTTTTTATCTAGCTAGGAACAGTTGGCTCCACCCCCACTGGGTGGAGCATCTGTCCTAGGTTACAATGTAAGATGTGCCCAAAGTATGTATTCTATCACCATCTACATGAGCTGTTGAAACTAGGTGGGGCAGTGTTTCCCTTGCCCCCTCCCTCCAGACTATCTTCTGTTAATGGCCCATCAATGCCTTGCTGCATGACTCATAGATAACTCCCTCCAGGAGCTATCTCTGTTTAATGAACAATCAAGGACCCATTGCAAGACTCATAGAATGATATCAGCCCATTGTGAGATGCTCCGCCCAGGGGGAGGAGCCAAGCATTCTCACCTGGATATAATCTGGGCCTTGGGACAGCACAGGCAGCCTTACCCACTGGACTCCCAGAGGACAAGAGATACCAGACCTTTCTGCGGGAACACTGCTTCAACAAGACCACTTCATCTGGACTGCTACCACCATGGTTTCAGGTTGCATTCTGACTCTGTCAGTGATCTTTTGTACTATTGCATGTGTTTTATTTTATTTTACCTTTTTTTTTTTCTCTCCTATTAAATTGTTTTTTTCTGACTTGGAGTCTCTCGCTGGTTTTGCCTTCAAGCCAGCACAGCATCTCACAATGGGATGATGGAATGTGTCACATCATTGGTGGGCCCTAATGGCCCATTATCAGAAGATGTCCTCCTGGAGGACGGAGTGGTGAAAGAGGTAAGAAACACTGCCCCACCTCATTTTAGTGGCTGGGCCATTATCAGAAGACATCCACCCTCCTCCCCCCTGGATTTACAAGAGAAGGATAAAACATCTCCCAAAAAACAGTCTTCAAGAGATGAAACAGAATGCACATTTTTAGGTTACATAACCCAAGACAGCATCTCAACAGCCCAAGAGCATATCTTGTTAACCAGTCAGGTAACTCAAACAGGAAAAGCTGTCTTGTAGTGAGTCATTTTGGTGCCATGGGATTAACACTGATCTGGAACCTCTGAACTACCAATAAACATCTTGCTGTTGAAGTGAGATCTGGCTCGATAGGTTGGATTTCTGGCTGACAGACATACTACAAACTACAAAAGCCATACCAAACTTTCACAAAGCAGAAATCTTCTATACATTTTCCTGGAAATGTATGGAGCTTTATTCATGAATAGGGATGCCTGCTTTGCAGTTACTTTCCAGGGGTTAAGTGAAGGCATCTGTGTACATTATTGTCTTTTCAGTAGTAAATTACAATAGACTCCTAATCAATACTATTTCTTTTGGTAGCTTAACTATAGGGACTGGAGCCAAGGAAAATTAACCTCTTGTCCTAGCTTCACAATTTGTTGCTTCATCAAATGATTCATTTTCTCAACTTGATGGCTTGACTGAGGACATGTGGCGCATGAAGTTCCCAGTCTATGCCTAAATGTTGACTGATCTGTTGAACTATTTTTGAAATAAAATGTGGTCCCCTATCTGAAGATACTGTGGCTGGAAATCCAAAGTGTGGTATTATTTCTTGGAAAAGCACCTTGGTTACCTCCTGGGCTTTGGCAGTCCTGGTGGGGAAAGCCTGTGGCCATCCTGAAAAGGTATCTGTTAGTACCAACAAATACCGATACCTCCCTTTTCTTGGTAATTCTGAAAAATCAATTTGTCACTGCTGACCGGGTCCATGGCCCTTTCCAGTTTGGCCAAGGTTTGGTTTAGGGGTATTCTTGGGGTTAGTCTGGAGGCAAAGTTCATACTGCTGGGCCACTTGAGTGATAGTTCCTAGCAGTGATCTTTCCAATCAAGTAATTGTATAAAGCATCAATTCCCCAGTGTGTTTTCTGATGTTCCTCTCTTACTAATGGCCATAGTAAATGTGAGGGGATAACCAGTTTTCCTTCTTCTGTAACAGCCCATCCCTCCTGGTTATATGTTCCCTTTTGATCTTCAATTAGCTTTCTGTCCTTTTTATTGTACACTGGCTTACCTTCTAGGGAGATTTGACCATCGGGAATCAAGGCTCCTTCTACTGTTACCTCCCCTTTAGCTGTTTCTTTTGCCCCTCTGTCCACCAGCTCATTTCCCCCTTCCAATTCAGAGCTCACCTTCTGATGTGCCTTAATGATCATGATTGCCACTTTTTCAGGCAGTTGGACCACTTCCAGCAATTGTACTATTTCTTGTGCAGGTTTAATGTTTTTCTCTTGTGAATTTAACAGTCCTCTTTCTTTCCAGATATCTCCATGAGCAAGCACCACCCCAAATGCATATCTTGAATCTGTATAAATATTTATTCTCTTTCCTTTTGATAATTCTAAGGCACGGGTTAGGGCAATCATTTCTGCCTTCTGTGCAGAGGTACCTGCAGGTAATGGTCCTGATTAGATAGGTCTCTGGATGTGGCAACTGAATACCCAGTGTGTCATTTTCCAGTGATGACATAACCGATGTTTCCATCGGTGAACCAGGTTTCTGCATCATCCAAAGGGATGTCCTTCAGGTCTGAGCGGCTGGATTAAGTGGCTTCAATGGTCTCCAGGTAATCATGATGAATTGACTCTCTTTGGTTCCCACTAAGGAAAGAGGCTGGGTTGACAATGTTAGTTACCACTATCTCTACATCATCTGGTTCTACCATGATAACTTGGTATTTCAGAAACTGTTGTGGGGAAAGCCAGTGGCCACCATTTGTTTCCAGTACTGAGGATACTCTATGAGATACCAGCACAGTAATTTTCTGGCCCAGATTGAATTTATGGGCTTCCTGAATGTTCAGCACAACTGCAGCCACTGCTCTGAGGCAACCTGGCCATCCTTTAGCCACTGCATCCAGCTGGTTAGAAAGATAATCATCTGCCCTTCTATATGGGCCCAGGTCCTGTGCCAGTATTCCCTGGGCAATTCCCTGTTTCTCATGAGAGAAGAGAAGAGAAAGAATGGTTTAATCACATCTGTAAGTCCCAAAGCTGGAGATGACATGAGGGCCTTTTTCAGCTGACCAAAGGCTTGTGTGGCTTCCTTTATCCACTGGAGGTCTCTGCTCCCATTTGTGATGAGCGAATATAGGGGTTTCATGAGTAACCCATAGCTCTAGATCCACAGTCTGCACCATCCCATCATGCCCAGGAAGGTTCTCAGTTCTTTTGTTGTCTGGGGTCTTGGGGTGTGGCATATTGATTCTTTGCACTCTTTCCCCAAAGTCCGTTGCCCAGCACTGATGTCATAGCCCAAGTAGATCACCTTTTATTTTACCACCTGAGCCGCCTTCTTCGTCACTCTGTACCCTTGAAGCCCCAAAAAGTTTAGAAGGCTTACCATCCAGGCCACACACCCTTCTTCTGTCAGGGTAGCTATCAGGATGTCATCCACATACTGCAACAGTTTCCCTTTTCCTGGTGGGGCTTCCCAGGATTCCAGATCCTTTGCAAGTTGTTCTTCAAACAGGGTGGGGCTATTTTTGTACTCTTGGGGAAGAATGGTCCATGTGAGCTGAGCTTTGCCTCCACTTGTGGGGTTCTCCAACTCAAATGCAAAAATTTTCTGTTGGCTTTGTGGAGAGGGAGGCAAAAGAAGGCATCCTTCAAATCTAACATGGTAAATCAAGTAAGGTCTGGTGTCAAACATGTCAACAAGGTGTACAGGTTAGCCACCACGGGGTAGAGATCCTCAGTTATCTTGTTAACAGCCCATAAATTCTGCATGATCTGGTACAACCCGTCAGGTGTGCAGACAGGCAGGATAGTGGTGTTAAAATCAGATTGGCACTCCCTCAGCAACCCCAGCTGTAAGAAATTTTCATTATCAGGCTAAATCCTCCTCTGTCTTCCTTTCTTAAGGGATACTGCTTGATTCTGACTGGTTGTTTTCCTTTCTTGAGCTTAATTTGTATTGGAAATGCATTTCTCTCCCTTCTTGGTACATTGGAGGCCCATACTCCTGAAAACACATGGTTCAGTATTTCTTCACTAATATCTTCTTTAGCCTTGGTAGTTGTCACTATTAAACTCAATATCTCTATATATTTTCACCTCCAGAGTAACCTCTCCATTTTTAAACAAAGTGGTTGCCTCTAATTTCTCCAATATATGTCTCCCTAGGAGCGATTCTGGGGAGTTGGGCATGTATAGAAATTGATGGATGCCCCACTATTTTCCATATTTGTATTTAAGTGGCTTGTAAAAATATGCTATTTCAAATTGGCCAGTTGCTCCCCTCACCCTAACATAATCATTTCCCACACCAAAGCTTTATCATAAACTGAAAATGTTGCCCATGTATCCACCATAAGTTCCACCTCTTTCCCCTTGTCATAGTTTTAATTTCAAACCAGGCATAAACACCAATTAATGTAGTGGTTTCACGTTTACTAAATTTTGGTCTTGGTATTTACCCTTTTTGTGGGAGAGAGACTAGGAGAAAAAACAAAGCAGGCTCAACTTTAAAATTAACAAATAGTTTATTAACATACACTAAAAGAATAGAAAAACAGAAAGTTGGGAAAAAAACCTAAAATGGAATGAAACTTCAAAAAACACTTTCCCCTCTCCTTACAAACTATTCACTTTCTTACAAAACAACATAAAGAGACAAAACTTGTAATTTTCAGTCAGTTTCACTATCTGATAATAGTCTTTCATCAGTTCATTAGGGGAGGAGTATCCTTTTGAGTCATGGATCCCACTGACAACTTAGAACAGTTCTCTTGTGGGTTTTAAACTGTCACAAAAACAACCGCCCGGAGAAACCTGCTTTTGTGACCCTCCCAGGAGCAGTTTCCCAAGCTGCTGATGGGTCATGGGTCTTAGACTTTTGCATACTGCGGTGTCACCTTTTAAAGATAAATAACTCCAAAGCAAAGGATTCTTCACTTCAAGGTACAGAGATATCTTCTCACTTCTTCACTGGCGCAGGGGGCTTCTCATCTTTATCTCTATTCAAGCATCTTATAGGATATTACTTAGTTCATCACAAACACCTTTGCTTAAATCTACACACAAATTAAAACAATCATCTCCCCAAATGCATATCTTTCCCATGATTTAAAGGAATGACCTAAATATAGAGTTCATTTCCATGGCTCAAGAATAGAACAACCAACTCTTCAACCCTCTGTCCCAGTAGTCTTTTCACTCTTGCTTTACTGACTTCATCCTGTTGTTCTTTATGTTCACTCTGTCCTTTCTTACTCTCTCAGAGAAGGGCTAAGCTCTGGAAGCTTCATGTTGCTAAGGAAGAGTTAAATCTGTTCGGAGTCTTTGTCTCCTCTCTGTAGCTCATGGTGTTAGATGTTCAAGGCCGAGCTGATGAGGGAGGAAGAACTCACAAAAACATCAGAGATCAGAGCACTCAGGCAGTCCAGAATCACAAAAAGACCAGGCAGGATCGTAAGTGCTTTCTCAGCCCACCCCTTGGTGTAAATCGGGGTGGCTTCAGCCCAAATGGTGCCCATAGCTCTTATCAGGGCCCAGCAGAGATCTCTCCCTGCTCCAGGGAAGTTTGGAAAAAGTAGCTGTTGCAAACCAGCAACCTCTCCTTCCCCCCCTTCACCCGGGAACCAAGGGAATCCAGCCAGGCCTCAGGCCAACTCCCCCCCCAAAAAGGGGGGGAGCAGCAGGCCCAGCTTGATGTTACCAGTCTCTCTCTGGCCAAAGGAAGAAGGAAAAGGACCCACGTACGGGCAATCAAGGGGTTTTATATGGTACTTCCCAAAGTCACAGCTAACAATTTCAGTGGTCAGAGTAGATGTCAATATTCTAACTAAGCCTCTGATAGGTCTCTGTCTCTTCCAAAGCAATTCCCAGGTCCTGACCTCGAGAATTATTTTACATTCTTTTATAACTAAAAAACTAAACTGTACTAACCCATGACACCCCTCCTTCCTCAGTTTCATTTTTAATAACCAGGGGATCTCCTGGGGTAAGGTCCCCTGGTCTCCCTCAGTTGCTTTTTGTGTGAGCTACCACTACCTCCCTTCCCCGGTTCCCTTTCCCATTTCTCCTTTGTTCAGGACATCAATTTTTCCAGTGTCCAAATTTTCTGCAAACTGCACACTGATCTTTGCCCAGCTGGGGTGGTCTTTGCCTAGGTGGTTCTTGTCCTCGCCTCCCTTTCCTTTCCTCTTTTACTACTGCCATTAGTTTTCTCATCCCTTGCTTATATCCCTCTTCTTGATTACTGAAAATCCTTCACTCCTAATCTACCAAGGCCTCTAAATTCCTTGCTTCTGGTCTCTGGGGCTTCTGAAGTTTCCTTCTAATATCTCCTGTAGATTGCCCTAAAAATAAATTTACTAGCTGCTGTATCCCTATCTTGGATACAGTATCTAATGGTGTATGATGGCACATTGTGCTCTCAGGTGATCTAAAAACTCAGAAGACATTTCAAAGGGAGCCTGCTTAATTGCATACAAAGCTGACAAATTTATAGTTTTGGGGATGGCCTGTTCCGTCCCCTTTACTACCCATTTTTCATAATTTTGTATTTTTACTAATTGCTCTTCTTTATTTGGATCCCAATTTGGATCCTGGAGAGGAAAAACATCCTTAACATCCTCTTGTGTTGTTCTGCAAAAGTTTTCTGCTAAATCCCCTGCTGTTTTCAAAACTAGCTGTTTTTCTGTCTCCATTAATGCCTCCAATAATAACTGTAGATCAGACCAGTGCAGTTGATGCTGCTTAATCATATATATTAACCTTTTAGCAGTTCCTGTTGTCCTTTAGTTCTTGGCAACCTTTTCCCAACCTTCTATCAATTGTAGAGAAAGGTACTAACTAGTAGTGCTTCTCTCCTGGGTCCCACTGCCTCCCTTAAAGGGGCTTGTATTACTTCCCCTGTCTGTTTTCTAGTCCAAGATGCTATGGGAGCACTCACGCTCATGGAAGGTTCCTGATCATCACTATCATTATTGGGCAGTGGGGAATACAATGTTGTTTGTAACTCAGAGGTGTGTGGAGGAGCAGATGGTCCAGCTTGTCTCCCTTCTAGAAAGGGGCTGGATCTGCTCCCTTTTGTCTCCTTTGCCCCTCAAGGGGCGGCCCAAATAATTCCAGTAACTCTTGCATTTGTGCCTCTGCTTGGTAGACCTTATCATGATGTGTGCAATGCTGGTTTATTGAGCACGTACTGCAACATCATTTAAGCCTCCTTCTATTAGATTTATTTTCCTTTTCAAGGGCTAATACTCTCTGCCATTCGGGGTGATTTTGGAGGGAGAAAAACATATCCGCATATGAGACTTCAGACCATTCTCCCTCATGTCTGAGGAAAAGCATAAACTGCAATAAGGTGTCATGTTCTAAATTACAATTCTGTGGCCACTTCATTCCACCTTCCAGCTGATACAAGGGCCACCACTGGGTGCAATACTTCACAAGGGTGCGTTTGGATTCTGTACCTCCATTCTGTACCTGTCATTCCAGTGAGCTAGAATCCCAGAGGGCTTGCACTAGGGATTTCCTTACTCTCTCCTGATCCCATTATTCTCGTAGTTCATCTCCAGCCAAATCTCTTCTGACACTCTTATACAGTCTTCTCCAATCTTTTCCTTTTACACTCCAAATCTCTGGGACTACATATGATCTTCCACAAAAATACTCTAAAATCTCTAGTTTAGGGTCCTCTTCACCCTGTTACTCCACAGTGAGCATTAGTGCTACGTCTTCTGCTGAAGGAACAACACACCACTGCTCTCCACAGGACCCATACTTAAACCAATACCCACGTTAGGTGCTGCCTTTGCCTGCAAGAACAGGTGGAACAACACATTCTGTTCATCTGGATATTCAGACCTTTTTGGTGCAGGTTCTAGTCTAACACAACCACATTCCCTGCAAAAGCCCTATATAGTCCCTCTAAATAAACCTGCTGGTCTCTCCCTTATCACCCAATTATTTTTAGGGGTTGCAGACTTCCAAGGGTTGAGCCCAAACCACTGGAAGGAGAGGGACCTCTCCAGTCCTCTCACCATGATCAGAACGATCATCACCAATGCACTATCTATGGCAAGGAACACTAAACAAAAAGCAATACAGCAAAAACATTAAAACAAACAGCGCTAACCTAGAACAGCATTTATCGCACAAACCCTAAAGGCAGTATTCACAACAAAAGCATTAAAACAAACAGCAGTAACAAAGAAAATGACACTTTATCAAATAAACCCTAAAAAACAAACCCTAAAGCAACATGTGGTAAAGAGAAAATATTGAAAAGTAAACCACAGAGTTCAAAGAGTTCCCTCGTGCACATGGTAAGAAAGGAATATATATATATATATATATATGCAATAGTTTGATGCAATTATGACTTTCGACACAAGATGACAGTATTACCTCAAAAATACAACACAGTTCCCAAAACATCGGTCACCTCTTCCAAATTTTCAGGCACGCCCAGAACCAAACACAAAACACATCCGAACTTTTAAAACTCACACACACAACCAAATAGCAGCAATAAAACAGGAATTCATTTGATTCATCCCCAGAACCGCTAGCAGCCGATCCACAGTCAACGAACGCCTCCCCGCTGCCTTTCCTTCAGTCAGCAGACCCTCCCACTAGCCGCACATTCAGCTAACGGTTGGCTGCAAGCCCAAAACCCACCAAGACTCTTTCTGTGCACTGAAGACATCTCTGTGCAGCTTATCAGTGGTCTCTACAGGGCCCCCTTTCTAAAGTAATGCATAATGTTTCTCCGCTGCTCAAGATGTCATTTTCTGTCCCCGCAGTGAATGACCCAAGAAGTGGAATTCCTTCCAGAGAAAATCCTGGGGGCACCTTAGGAAGTCCACCCCTCAGTCAGTCCTACATCTGGGCAGAGAACATCCCATCTGGGGTGCCAAAATGACACGTGGAAAGACTAAAACTCAGAGACAAAGTGAGTTTTAAAGTAGGTATATGATTTATTCAGAGCTAGATGCAATGCGGGATAGCTCCCAAAGGCATGCGCAGCCATTTGCTCACTCAAATTTTCTTTTATCCTCTAGAATGTTACATATGCATGAAGTTTCGCAGTATCTCCATGCCTATTCATCCCTTGGCTCCCCGCTCTCTGCTTCATATGCTAATTGTCTTATCAGTCCTTTGTGCCTGCACAGTTGTTTCTGGTGGTCACCTCAGGGGTCTTCAGGGATGAAGAAAATAGTCTTCCTCTTGAGATGAACTTCTGACCCCGCTGCCTTGCACATGCCCACTGATCCTCTGGTCATAGTCCAAGCTATGAGACAAGCCTTATCTGCTCCTGGGGGCCTGAGGAGCCTCATTACCTCAGTACCTCTGATAATCATGTACTCTTGTCTCCTGTTTTGATAAACATCCTTCCCCTTGTCAGACATCCTTGCATTCCTCCTGTGATATATGTTTTGAAATAAATTTGTGTTTCAAGTGTGTTATATGTTATAACCTAAAAACTGTGTTACAAGCTAGGATTTCCAATAACTGTGGAGACATTTCTGGCTGCCGAAACTAATTTGCAGCAATAAGGATTCCAGACAATTGCAGGGCAAAGTCCAAATTTACAACAGAAAAGGACTGGCCTGACAGGAGATGCCTCATCCATCAAGGGAGGGTCCGCTGCCTTCTCCAGTGATCAACATATGATATAGATCTAGAAGAGGGAAACCAGGAGATGTCGCGTATCAGCATCCCAATGCCGATTTTTCGGAACCCAATTCAAGCCCTCGATTCTGCCAGGAAAGGCATTCAGAACCAAGCAGCAAGACAAAGAGAGTACATGAATATGCATAGCAGACACAAACTAACAATAGAATTGCCTCAAGGAAGAAAAACTGTATAAAAACTGCTCCCTGAACCTAGATCGTGAATGGGGAGGGATAGGTTCATTTGTGGCCGTCCCTTTGTTCACCCAACTTCGATAACCCAGGGTCGAGGTTGTATCTTTTACTGTGGCTGTCCCAGATTGTTTTTAAAATGGTGAAATAAAATTACCTTATATTAAATTGGCTATGTATCCTCTATAACACTCCTTATTGCTCTTGCACATAGTCCTGTCTCTTCCCTCCTTAGGCAACAAATACAGTAGAATGAGCAGCAAGCATTAAGCAATACACATCATCTGAATACCTATTCTTAATAAATATCTTCTAATTTCTACGATTAATATCCTCTAGTTTCTAATCTCATGTTTCAGCTTGGTTCTTCTTTCTGTGAAACTAGTTCATCTAAGCTCAATACCACACCCATCCCTACGCCACGATTCAGTCGCCAGATACCTAAGACATGTTATACTGGACAACTTGCAAAACACATTTCTTTCCCCGAAAGGCACTAGAGCAGCAAAATCTTCCCTTAATGTCCAGTAAATAAGAAAAAAGGAAAGCCCCTGCCTACCAGGCAATCACAGGCATTCAGACACAGTAGTCAAGGAAGCACTTAAAGCTCATGACACAAAGAAGACCTCAATTAATCAAATAAAACCAAATAAAACCAAATAAAAACACTGCAGCACTTTTGCTTTTATTTAGACAATAATTGCAATGTACTCTTTGGTGGAGGTTAGGATGTTTCCTTTTTTTTTCTTTCTCAGGGAATTTTGTCCCATTTGTTGCTAAGAGACAGTAACGAGAGATACTTAAGAGACAAAAGAAATGGCCAAGGTGGGGGGAGGGGTGCAGTTGGCTGTACTCTCATTGCTGAGGGTCATTCTCTTGGGAAGGGGAAGAAGCTGGGAGATTTTGGCTGGGGTGTAAGGGGCTGGGCTTGGCTCCCCTCTCTATCACTCAGGATCAAAGAGGAGACAGGCCACAGTGAAGCGAACAAAGACTCGACAAACAAAGGTTATAAAGTAGGTAGGCTTTACTTGGCTCCTGGAGCATGGGGGATAGCTCCACCAAAGACATGCTCACTGAACAGAGCTGGCACTGTGTTCAAATACACTTAAATTCATACATATTTATGAAAGTTTCAACATCGCCTATGCATATTCAGAACTTATTCCCCATTTACTCTTGCTTCCATTGTTAATCACTTTTTGTCGGTCTGCACTTGTGCATTCTTTCCTGGTGGTCTCAGGCAATGTCGCTGGATGAAGTAAAGTAGTCTTCCTCAGGTGTCTGCTGGATGAACCCAGTTTTTGTGCAGTCTCTTGGTCTTGTGAAAAACGCCAATCGTTTTAAAATTTTAAAAATTTAATAGTAAAAAAAATGGTTATAAAAATAGAATTAGAGTAATAAAAAATTGAACAGTTAGGGATAGGACAACACGAGACAGTAAAAACAAAGTAATAGACGTCTGGGTGCCTCCCCGAGCAAAAGAGCTCTGAAGAAGGACACCCGTTAACAAAGGATTATCTTTTAAAAGAAATAGCCTGTTGAATATTCATACATTTCATACATGATGCATAAATTCCATTCAAACAAAGAATTCTCTCTGGTTAGTGTCACTTTTTTCCTTTAATCTCTGTGGCATCTTTGGGGCTGAGCAAGGCAGGAGAAGTTGGTCTCTTCTGATAAGGATGTCATAAATTCTTTTTCTCTGAAAAATTTATGTTTTGAGACGTTAATTTTGAGGAACTAAGGATTTTTAGGAAGGTTAAGATAATAAGTTGCTGAACTAGCTGAAGTAGATAGGTAATCTTTGTTCGCAGTTAACAGAAGCCGTATCTTAGATAAGCTACCCCGGATCTTGTCACTCATTGCTTGTCAGGTTTATGTTTATGTAGTCGTGCTTGTAATGAAAAACAAAATGTGGTAAATAGGACATTAGATAGCTGCAGATTTCCTGCTTAAAGGACCCATTGAACACAGGAAACTATAAGTTCTACCAAGGATTCATTTGTCATGAATGCATTGAAAAGGTAGAAAGGTCAGGATGAGGAAGTCTCATCTTACTTCCTCATTTTGGGTGACCCCTCCCCAGAATAGACCCCCAACTCATTTTAGGAGACAAAGTACGCATGCTTAATAGCCTTTTTGCCAATTAGCATACAAAGCGAGAAATGGGAGGTGACAGTGTTGGAAATTAACCATGTTGCTAGGAGAAGCACAAGGAAAGAATGTGCTGACAAACGAAGCATGAGGAACGGACCAAGATGTCGCGGTTAGGTGATCACGGTGGTCAAAGAAGAATAGAATTTATGGTGGGAGCCTTTTGTGTAAATAAAGATAGGGAAGCAGGTGTTGTGGGAACGGGATAAGGAGAAGTATAGCCTATAGAAATTAGAAGATTAATGTTAAATTGAAATGTCATGTATAGCACGTACGTTGATGATGTAATCTGTAAGAAATAGTATAAAACCTGTAAGAAAATGAGGGTCGGTGGGATTCTGATTTGGGACGCTAGTCCCCGGGCCCCCGGGCCCGAATAAAGCACCGCATAAACTACTTTGTGGTTTGTGTTTCTCTTCGTTGGGCAACAGTTTTCTGGCGACCGCGGCAGGACTCCGAAGGTTGCTGGGGCAGTTCGCGAGGTGATCTACTCCATGCCGGCACCAGGTGATTTCTGGGGAGACATCAACCCGTGCCCGACCCCGCGCCTGTCAGACAACTACGAGGTAAGCCCAAAAGGTGCTTTATTCTTAAAGGATTTTAGACGCCTGCCGATTAAGACGGACCTACGATTCGCACGGTTGGGCTTGGACGTCCCAGGTTGGTGGAAAAAAAATTGACCGTAAATCTCGACGAAAGTTGAGTAGGATCAATACCTGCTAGCAGGATATAAGGTGGTAAAGGACATAAGGTGGCAAAAGATGCCATTTAAAGGGTTTAAAACGTCCTCGACAGGGATTGAAATCCCGGAGGACTCACCACTGGGTTGTTTAATAAGGAAAGGGAAAGAAGGGAATTTTGGTCAAGAATTAGCTAAAGATAAGTTGATTGATTTTTGTAATCATGTTTGGCCACAATATGACACCGCGGGAATGCAGTGGCCTAGGAATGGGGCGCTGAATCATGATATTATTACTCCAATGACGCATTATTTACAGGATAATGGTAAATGGGAAGAGATACCATATTTGGATCTGTTTTATTACTTGGGACGGAGAACAGATTGGCAGAAGGAATGTGGAATAATGGTTCTAACTGTGGCAAATGAGAAGTGTCGGGGTTGCAAGAATCGGGATCAAAAGGCGTACTATCTAGTTAAATATAAAGACCCTGAGGAGGATGTATCCCTACTGGTCTCCCCTAGCGCTCCCCCACCTGAAACCGCTTTGGAAGAAGAGGGAGAAGAGGGTGGGGAAACAAGGGAAAAAGGGGATGGCAAGAGTAAACGGCATACCCCGATATCTAAACGAACAAGGGGTCACCTAGTCTCTAAGAAAGGGGGCCGGGAGTGGGGAACACACGTAATGGCCCCGCTGAGAGAGGCGGTGGGACCCCAGGGAGATTGAGTAATGGTGAAAGTTCCGTTTTCCCCAAATGACCTGATGATCTGGAAGCAATCTGCAGGATCTTATAGGGAGGATCCTGACCGTACGGCCAGGGTAGTAAAAATGGTAATAAAAACTCAGAACCCTGATTGGAATGATTTACAGGTTTTATTAGATACCTTGATGGACTCTACTGAAAATGAAATGGTGTTGCGGGCTATGATGGAAAAGGCGAGAGAAATGATAAGGTTGCGGGTGGTGGATGGAACTCTGAATGAATTAGTACCAAGGGAAGACCCTGAATGGGACCCCAATACAGCACGGGGACACCAAGCATTGAAGGGATACCAGGAATTGTTAATTGAAGGAGTTAGAACAGGCATTCCAAAGACGGTAAATTGGTCCAAACTTTATTCAGTGAAACAAGAAAAGAATGAATCCCCTTCTGCTTTCTTAGAACGATTGAAGGAAACTGCGAGATGGTATACTAGTTTAGAAGTAGAGGGGGAAGCGGGAAGGTTACAATTGGCATTAATCTTTATGGGGCAGTCCCAGGAGGATATTAGAAAGAAATTGCAGAAGTTAGAAGGTGAGGATACCCGTAATTTAGAAAAATTGTTAGAAGTTGCCTGGAAGGTCTATAACAATCGGGAAAAGGAATCGGTCAGGAAGCAACAAGCTAGCATGTTGGCAGTACTCCAGCAAGCTGTGGGGAGAGGTAATGGGAGGGGGCGTGCTCGAGGCAGAGGAGGATTTGGTAGGGGTCGTGGCGGGGGCCAGGTGAGACTGGGATATGACCAATGCGCCCTTTGTAAAAATAAGGGACATTGGAAAAATGAGTGCCCATTGAATAGTGGGATTGGAATTCCGAGACAGTTTGGGAATTTGTCGGCAGAGGTCGCCCAGGCGCTGGTAATGGGAGAATATCCGAATCAGAGCTGACTAGACCGGGATCTCAAGGTTATCATGGAAGTAGAGGGAGAACCGCTAGAATTTAGAATAGATACAGGTGCCACATATTCTGCAATTAATACACGGGTAGGGTCATTAAGTGACACAAAGATACAAGTAGTGGGGGTTACTGGAAAAATTGAAGAAAGGGCATTTCTTCGGCCAGTAGATATAAAGTTTGGGGGAAAGGAATTTGATCATCAATTTTTGTACATGCCAAATAGCCCTGAATCATTGATAGGACGAGACCTACTGTCAATGTTACAGGCCAGAATTATTTTTGAAGGAGGTAGGGTCAAGTTAGAAATTCCGGAAGAAAATATTGGTAAAATGTTCATTATTAAGGAGGTAGAGCCCCAACCCATTAGAGAAGAAATTGAGCAAGCTGTAGTTCCCTGGGTATGGGAAACTGGGACCCCCAGAAAGTCAAAGGCAGCACAGCCAGTAGTAGTAGAACTAAAAGAGGGGAAAGAACCAGTACGACTGAAGCAGTATGCAATCAAACCTGAAGTCAGGCGAGAGATAGCCCCAATTATTGATCAATACCTAAATTTAGGCATTTTGCAGGAATGTGAATCCAAATATAATACTCCTCTTTTTCCAGTTAAAAAGCCTAATGGAAAGTATAGGTTAGTGCAGGATTTAAGAGCAATAAATGAGATAACCAAAGATATTCATCCCGTAGTTGCTAATCCTTATACCTTGTTGACATCTGTATCAGAGAAATTTGAATGGTTTACTGTGATTGATTTAAAAGATGCCTTTTTTCTGCATCCCACTGGCACTTGAAAGTAGGAAATATTTTGCATTCGAATGGGAAAATCCAGACACGGGACGAAGAAGGCAGCTGACTTGGAGCCGACTACCACAGGGATTCAAGAACTCCCCTACCATTTTTGGAAACCAATTAGCTCGGGAACTAGAAGAGTGGAAGACAACCCAGGTAACAGTACCAAGCATGTTCTATGTGGTTCTCCAATATGTGGATGATATTTTCCTAGCAGCTACGGAACGAGACATCTGCTCCCAATTAACTATAAGCCTTCTGAACATGCTGGGACAAGGAGGATATCGAGTTTCGCGAGACAAAGCACAGCTGGTAAGAACAAAAGTTGTCTATTTGGGGTGTGAAATCTCTAAGGGGGTACGGAAATTAGGGACTAACTGCATAGCGGCTATCTGCGCCATACCCATCCCCCGAAACCATCAGGAACTCCGATTCTTTCTTGGAATGGTAGGGTGGTGTTGGCTGTGGATTCTGAACTTTGGACTGCTGGCACGGCCCCTATATGAGGCCCTCAAAGAAGTGCATTGGACTTGGGGACGTGCACAGGAAAAAGCCTTCCTAGAACTAAAGCAGGCCTTAAAGGAAGCCCCTGCACTGGGATTGCCAGATTTGAGCAAAGATTTCCAGCTATATGTTACTGAAAGACACAGATTGGCATTAGGGGTACTAACACAGAAAATAGGGCCATGGAAGCGGCCTGTGGGGTATTTCTCTAAACAATTGGACACCGTTAGTGCCGGCTGGCCAGGATGCCTGCGAGCGGTAGCGGCAACGGTGCTGCTAATACAAGAAGCAAGGAAGCTGACTTTGGGAAGGAAGCTGGAAGTATATGTGCCCCATATGGTAATTGCAGTCTTAGAGCAAAAAGGAGGTCACTGGCTCTCATCCAGCCGCCTGTTGCAATATCAGGCGTTGCTGCGGGAACAAGATGATATAGAACTGAAAATAACCCCCCATTTAAACCCAGCAGAATTCCTCAGGTCGGACCGAGAGGAAGGGGAACTCGTCCATGACTGTGTGGAGATAATTGAGCAGGTCTATGCAAGCAGAGAAGATTTGAAGGATGCACCGATCAATAGCCCAGACTGGGAGTTGTTCACCGACGGGTCCAGTTTTGTCGAGAACGGCACCAGGTATGCGGGTTATGCGGTAGTCACAACTCTTCAAGTAATAGAAGCAAAGGCTCTTCCCCCTGGAACCTCGGCTCAAAAAGCAGAAATTAGAGCCTTAACTCGAGCCCTCGAATTGAGCAAAGGAAAGAGGGTCAATGTTTGGACTGATTCAAAATATGCCTTTGGGATGGTGCATGTACATGGAGCTCTGTGGAAAGAGCGGGGATTGTTAACGTCTCAAGGGTCAACAATAAAACATAGGGACGAGATCCTACTCCTGTTAGAGGCTGTAAGAGAACCCGAGGCAGTGGCAGTAATGCATGTGCCAGGACACCGAAGAGAAGATGGAAAGATATACCAAGGTAACCAATTGGCGGATAAGACGGCTAAAAGAGTAGCGAAAGAAATAAAGACTCAATCAGCTCTTATTCCAGCTAAGGGAAATCCGGCGGATTCCTACATGAAAGATGAGCCTCCATACCTACCAGATGACGTGAAGTTGGCCCACCTGGTGAAAGCTCAGAAGAATGACAAAGGGTGGTATGTAACAGCAACCGGGCAGGTAGTAGTACCTGCGAAGATAATGCGAGCAATCTTGGAGACTGAACATTACAAGTGCCACTGGGGAGCGGAGGCCTTGGTAAAATTTTTAAAGAATGAGGTAATCTCTAATCAGATGTTAACAATGGCAAAGCGGGTTAATGCAACCTGTCCCACTTGTGTGAAAAATAATCCCATAGTGCGAAAACAGGTTCAAATGGGAGGGTTAAAGGTAGGCCCACAGCCTGGAGACTACTGGCAAATAGACTTTTCGGAGCTGCCTAAAGCCCAAGGTAATAAATACCTTTTAGTGTATGTATGTACCTTTTCAGGATAGCCGGAGGTGTTTCCCTGTCACACGAATCAGGCAAAAGAAGTGGTTAAAACCCTTTTGAAAGAGATAATCCCCCAGTTTAGAATCCCGTTAGGAATGTCATCAGATAGGGGACCGCATTTTGTGGCAAGAATCATTCAAGGTGTAGCCAAGGCATTAGGGATTAGATGGGATTTACACACTCCGTGGAGACCGCAGTCTAGTGGCCAGGTAGAAGGGATGAATCAAACATTGAAAAATCAGTTGAAAAAGATTTGCCAGGAAGCCAAAGTTCAGTGGCCCCAAGCTCTGCCAATAGCATTATTGCGCATCCGAATAAAACCCAGGGAGAGGATAGGAGTCAGTTCGTAAGAAGTATTGTATGGTAAAGCTTATCATGCTGTAACCTATCAGGGGGACCCCCATTTAACAGGAGACCAGGTATTATTAAATTATGTGTTATCTTTGAATAAGACTCTTGCAGCTGTACGGGGAGCCTTGCAGTGGAACCGCCCGCTACCACTAGAGAACCCAGTTCATGACATCTCACCGGGAGACCATGTGTACGTGAAAAATTGGAGCGTGGAGCCTCTGAAGGAGTCATAGAATAGCCCCTACCAAGTGCTGATGACCACGTATACCGCCGTCAAGGTCGCTGGGATTGATAACTGGATACACTACACCAGGGTGAAGAAGGTACCAATGAGATGGGAGGTGCAGCCAATAACGGACACCCGGATGGTATTCCGAACAAAGCCCTGATCATCTTGATACTGATTGTTTGTCAGTTAGTAGCCTCAGCAGTTATAATTCATGTACCAGACCCTTTAGTCTTAGTACCGGAAAGTGGAAATGTTGAATTAACCTGTTTGTTTTCTGACAACCAGAAAGCTGGATCCCATGAAATTAATGTAAGATAGAGAAAAGGCCTTGACATCGTAAGTAAAGAAATAATGACACTTTGGGATGACCATCAGCAATCAGGAAACACTACCTTAAGGATTCCTAAAATCACAACTTCTGGAGAAGGTAGATACACCTGTATAGTATGGATAAAAGATAGTTTTGATTATAGGGATTTCGAGTTAGAAATTATAAATGAAAACTATACCAGTGCAGGTTTGGTAATAGTAACACCCGTGAGAACAAGCCAGGATATTTGGTTGGGCCCGCCATTGAGAATTAGTTGTCAATACACCTTGAAGAATAATTGCAAAAGAGGAATAAGGATTAGCTGGTGGAAAGAGAGAGAGATGGAATGGGATCAATTGAAGGAAGGAAGTAGTGAGTGGAAGAAAGAGTCTGAAGGGGTCGGGTGGTATAATATCACATCTTTTGCTTCAACAACTATGGCAGGGAATTATCTGTGTATAGTTAAGTGTGGATGGGATGGAGGGTTTAGACTTCGGGAAGTGGTCGCTAGAATAAACCCGGATCAGGGAATAGGAGCAACTGAAAGAACAATCTTAGCAGTAGAAAGGGAAAATATTGCTTTACATTGTACAATATCACAAAATTACACTGAGTATGGGTGGTGGCATGAAACAAGGATTAGGCCGGGATCAAAGTATAAAATCATGGCAGGGAGAAAGGAAATAGCATTGCTAATTACTAATGTACAGAAAGGGGATGACGAAGGAGAATATTGGTGTTGGATAGCCCGAGATAATTGGTGGGGTCACAGTCAGGTAACGTTAAGAGTAAGGGACATACGAGTTACCAGACAGGTCCCAGAGAGAAATCAAACCCTAAAAATAAGAGAAGGACAGGAAAATTTAATAGTAGGACTAATTCGAGACTTTGGAAGAATGCAAAATACAACTTCAATAACAGCCTGCCTGCCTCTTCCTCAAGCGGCTGGAGACCCGATCCCGTGGGGAATTATACCCATAAGGGAGATGCCAAGTGCCACCGCGAATGTGACCTGGAACTGTGAAATAGTGTCTGAGGAGATTTTAGACTGGGTAGAGGTTTGTATGTTACAAAGAAAGATTAGTAAGCAAAATTGTCAGCAAATACCAGGATATTATCAGTGGATAGAGGATCCCAAGCTTAATACCAGGATATTATGGATGGATAGAGGATCCAAGCTTAAGGGAAATTGTTTGGTGATTGGAAAGGTGTCCGAGCCATGCGATAAGATCTGAGTTCAGAATAAGAGAAAGAAGATAGAAGAAGTATGTCAGAATACCACTGAGACAATGACAATGGAGGAGTAGAAAACAATCTAGGGACCTAGTCTGTTAGAAACTTATAGTTACCTAGGGAAAGTGAATTGGTGCATAATGTGGGAAGGGAAAAAGAATCAAGATTTTGGGCAGAAGTCGTTATTCAAAGAACAATATAGGAAAAAAGTGGAGATGATGGAGTTATGGAATTGTACACAGATACTAACCTGTGACATTCCACTAGTGCAGATTGGACTTGAACCAGTGCGAGTGCTGTTGCAGTGGGGATGTGAATGTAGAGGATATAATCACACCCTTGCAAAGAAAGAAAAAGAACCCTGGGATTGCAAAACGAATACGGTCAGAAGTCCAGGAAATTTAGTTTGGGTTATGGGACATGGATTATGGACTACGCACATGCCCATAGATGGTGCAGTTACACAAATTACATTAGGGGTTCCTACCTTATGCCCATTCTGGAAAACTTCTAAGCTGCAAGAAAAGGAATTGGTAAGCAGAAAGAAAAGGGAGATAGAAGATGATGCTTCGATTCAGGGAGATTGGCATGAACCTGATAATGGAGTAAAAGTAGGATGGATGTTAGAATCACTGTTTGCCCCTATATCATCTTACAGAAACAGGGTGATGTTGTACCGATTATTAGGACAGACGGAGAGGCTTGCAGCTACAACTAAAAAAGGTTTTAGAGACTTGAATCTTCAGCTGCAAGCGACTACTAGAATGACATTACAAAATAGAATGGCATTAGATTTGCTGCTACTTAAGGAACATGGGGTTTGTGGATACTTAAGAAACAGAGTAGACCATTGCTGCGTGCACATCCCAAACGTGACGGAGGAAATAGAAAAAGATATAGATCAATTAGAACAAATAGAATCCAAAACAAAGGAGATACAAAAAGATGCTGAGCATAATTGGGTAGGAGCCCTGTTGAGCTCCTTAGGGATCCAGGTTTCCGGTTGGGTATCATCTATAGTACAATATGTAATAATGTTTGTAATCATGATAATTGTAGTGATCATTGTATATAGATGTCTTTTAGGAATGATTCTGAAAGAAGGGGCTCACACCAAAAGGGTAATACAAGCAGTTACCCGAAGAGAAGTGATACAACCTCGTGTAGTTGAGACTCAAACCTAAGAAATTGAGCATCCTTGCAACGGAATTGAAGAATGCTCAAGAGGGGGGGACTTGTTGGAAATTAACCATGTTGCTAGGAGAAGTACAAGGAAAGAATGTGCTGACAAACGAAGCATGAGGAACGGACCAAGACGTCGCGGTTAGGTGATCACGGTGGTCAAAGAAGAATAGAATTTATGGTGGGAGCCTTTTGTGTAAATAAAGATAGGGAAGCAGGTGTTGTGGGAACGGGATAAGGAGAAGTATAGCCTATAGAAATTAGAAGATTAATGTTAAACTGAAATGTCATGTATAGTACGTACGTTGATGATGTAATCTGTAAGAAATAGTATAAAACCTGTAAGAAAATGAGGGTCGGTGGGATTCTGATTTGGGACGCTAGTCCCCAGGTCCCCGGGCCCGAATAAAGCACCACATAAACTACTTTGTGGTTTGTGTTTCTCTTCGTTGGGCAACAACAGGAGTATGAATATGTATTTGTATTTTGGGTATTCCACACTTTTGTAAATAAAAGGCTTTGTAATTACCTGTGAATTTCGCAGTGCGAATTAGGGAAATATCCCGCATGCTGCCCAGCCGTAATAAACATACACTTTCTAACTTTAAACTGTTAGAGAGTTTTTGTCCATCACAGTTGGGTATTGATACTAGATCAATACCCATATTTCTCTAATAAGTCAGGTTTCCTGTGGTTGGTACATAAAAACTACTTTTTAACTACAAAACTACATTTACCATACTATCAAAATATTAATACAACATTAACAGTCAATACAACATAATACATATAGTAAATATCTTGCATAGAGCTATATAATATGCACTTTTCACACATATTTTTATATATATAATATGTAAATATATATATAAATATCTTGTGTAGAGCCATATAATATGCACTTTTCACACATATTATATGTATATATAATATGTAAATATATATATAAATATTTTGCATAGATCCATATAACATGCACTTTTCACACATATTATATATATAAAAAATGTAAATATATATATAAATATCTTGCATAGAGCCATACAATATGCACTTTTCACACATATTATATGTCTCTACACAGGGTATTTTCTATATGTATTATGTTGTATTGATTGTTATTGTTGTATTAATATTTTGATAGTATGCTAAATGTAGTTTTGTAGTTAAAATGTAGTTTTTATGTACCAACCACAGGAAAATGTAAATCTTTCAGAGAAAAAAGAATTTACTACTTCCTTATCAGAAGAGACCAACTTCTCCTGCCTTGCTCAGCCCTGAAGACGCCATAGAGATTGAAGGAAAAAAAGTGATACTAACCAGAGACAATTCTTTGTTTGAATGGAATTTATGCATCATGCATGAAGTGTATGAATATTCAACAGGCTATTGCTTTTAAGAGATAATCCTTTGTTCACAGGGGTCCTTCTCCGGAGCTTTTTTGCTCGGGGAGGCACCCAGACGTCTATTACTTTGTTTTTATTTTCTCGTATTGTCTTAACCCTAATTGTTCAATTTTTTACTCTAATTCTATTTTTATAACCATCTTACTTACTGTGATAAACATTAACTATTTTTTTGTTCACTGAAGATCAAATAACTCAAGATAACAAGAAGTTACTATGTCACTATCTAAGCTGATAAGCAAACAGACTCTTGCTCATTCCTTCTCTACTTGCTTAATCAGCTTTAAGTTTCAGGAATTCCAGCTTACAACTACAGCCTTCATCTCTGCGACCACCGAGGGACAGAAAGAGACCCTCCCAGCAACACGTCACACATACATCATCGGAGGAAAGAAGCAAGATAAAAGCAAGACTGAAAAATCTACCAATTCACGGCAGTTGGTGGAGCGAGACTCCCCTGCCG
Source organism: Hirundo rustica (assembly GCF_015227805.2). Lineage (NCBI taxonomy): Eukaryota > Metazoa > Chordata > Aves > Passeriformes > Hirundinidae > Hirundo > Hirundo rustica. The sequence continues at coordinate 100,972,487 of NC_053450.1, forward strand.
TCCAGCGCTGTATTTGCCTTTGCTTTGCCTGCTGTAATGTAATAAATTCCTATTGGAACTTTTCTTCGTGTTCATAGTCTATTACACTTACTATTAAACTTTCAGAATTTTAAAAACAAGTGATTGGTATTTTTCACAATCTCTTCCTGTCCTCCAAGGCTCCTGGGCATAGTCTAAACTATAAATTCATCTTTTTCCAGTTTTTTGAGTACTGGTTTATGCTTATCAATCTTAAATAAATGGGCAAGGTTTGGTTTTTCTATGGTAAAGATCTATCTGTTTTTAACACACTTGATTACACAGCAAATTATAATCTGTTTAAATTTGATATGCGGAGAGAAGACTCTATAACTCACAGAGTAGTTACGAGAGTAGGTATGAATTTATTCAGCACTGAGGTGCATGGGGATAACTCCTCAAAGACATGCACACTTTGGAGGTTTGTTTCAACCTTTTTATCTCTACAAACTATGGTTATACGATAAGCCTAATACATATTCATTTTCTAACCCTGCCTGTCCCCGCTTCATATTAAAATTAGTTCCACGCCTATTTGCAGCTGCGCACTGCTCCTTATTAATCACTTGCCTGGTTGTCTGGGGGTCTTTGGGTATGAAGTACATAGTCATCCCCTGAGTTGAACTTTTCATTTTGTCTCCTTGCACATGCTCTTTTGTCCTTTTGACCGTCTTCCAAACTTTGATATCATGTTTCCTTGTTTAGAGGCCCAAAGAATGAGAAGATAATCAGTACCAGGTGAGGATAACAGTGACCAAAGCCCCAAAGAAGGAATTTAGGAGACCCACTGGAGCCAGAGAGAGAAGATTGATCTGCTGGGGGGATTTGAAACTAATATGTAACAGACTGGTGCTTTTAAGGAAAATTTCTCTGTTAATACATTGTGCTCTTGGTCAAATGCCAGGCACCCTTGCTATATTTTCTCTGTCTCAAATTTAGTTATAAGTTCCCCATATTAGCAGTTGCTGTGGGAAGAACTTGCCACCACTGGAGGGTTCCATCTCTTGCTGTCTTCTCCTACTGTTAAAAATAATCAGATAACATTAGCTTTCACATTTATGTATTAGCTTTTGCATATTGTTATTGATCATAAGTATTCAGATACGGTACAAATTATAACTCTTTTTAATTGCCTGTTAATATAATCTAATCTATCAGTTTAAGTATGTACTGTATTGCTCATAGAAATAGGAGTGTAATTACCTATGTATCACTTATAGAAATAATAGTGTGATGAACGTATTGTACTATAAACCTTAGTAAAACATAAGCTGTGAAAAGGCCTTTGTGTAACTAAGAACAGTGTAAAGCCATCCACTGACTGACCTGTCCAAGTGATAACAGTGACACAAGACAGAACACTGGAGAGACTGGGGAAGACCTCGTTAACTCCTCTTATCAGAAAAGTATGAAACAACAGGGATGAAGTCATGAGAAAGAAAAAGTTTATTGACTTGATCTTGAGATGTCATATAGAGAAATCAAGATGAAAACCTAAACATGTAGAGCCCCTGCAACATCAAAAGCTGTCGGGAACGTTTCAATAAAGTATAAGCTAATTAATATGTATATAACCCCAGCAATGTAACCATATATAGAGAACATGATTTTAAGTTTTTTTGTGCTCTTTAGCCATTTGTCAAAAGAACCCTACTGCTGGAAATATTGTCCTTCTTTTATCCTATTATTACACTTTTAAAAATTCTAAAGAGTGAACTTCTCTGAGAGAGTAAGAAAGGACAGAGTGAACATAAAGAACAACAGCATGCATTCAGTAGAGCAAGAGTGAAAAGACTATTAGGACAGGAGGTTAAAGAGTTGGTTGTTCTATTCTTACTTGAGCCAAGGAAATGAACTCTATATTTAGATCATTCCTTTAAATCATGGAAAAGATATGCATTTGGGGAGATGATTGTTTTAATTTGTGTGTGAATTTGACCAAAAGTGTTTGTGATGGACTAAGTAATATCCTATAAGATGCCTGAACAGAGATAAAGATGAGAAGCCCCCTGCGCCAGTGAAGAAGTGAGAAGATATCTCTGTACCTTGAAGTGAAGAATCCTTTGCTTTGGAGTTATTCAACTTTAAAAGGTGACACCCCAATGTGCAAAAGTCTAAGACCCATGACCCATCAGCAGCTTGGGAAACTGCTCCTGGGAGGGTCACAAAAGCAAGTTTCTCTGGGCGGTTGTTTTTGTGACAGTTTAAAACCCACAAAAGAACTGTTCTAAGTTATCAGTAGGATCCATAACTCAAAAGGATACTCTTCCCCTAATGAATTGATGAAAGATTATTATTAGATAGTGAAACTGACTGAAAATTACAAGTTTTGTCTCTTTATGTTGTTTTGCAAGAAAGTGAATAGTTTGTAAGGGGAGGGAAGAGTGTTTTTGAAGTTTCATTCCATTTTAGGTTTTTTTCCCAACTTTTCTGTTTTTCTATTCTTTTAGTGTATGTTAATAAACTATTTGTTCATTTTAAGGTTAAGCCTGCTTTGTTTTTTCTCCTAGTCTCTTTCCCACAGAAAGAGTAAGTACCATGACCAAAATTTAGTGAATGTAAAACCACTACATTAATTGGCGTTTCCACCCGAGATAAAATCAAAACTATGACACCTTGTTTGGTTTTAATCTCGTTTTTGGGTATATTTTGAACCTTCCAAGTTCTTTCTGGTTCATACAGAGAGACTTAGTTTTCTTTGCTTTTCTGAGTTTAAACCAGATTGCAACAAAGGGGAAAGTGCTTGACAGCTGAGAGAAGGCTGTTATTTGGGTTTCTGTTTTTGTTAGTTATTGCTGCCATTGTTGTTTGTTTGTCTTGTTATATATGTATAAATATTAGCAGAAAACTGTTATTTCTTTTCCCGTATCTTTGCCTGAAAGCCCCTTAATTTCAAAGTTATAATAATTTGGATGGAAGAGGGTCATATTTTCCATTCCAAGGGAGGTTTCCACCTTCCTTGGCCAACACTTTTTTTACAAACTAAGACAATTCCCTTTTCTTCCACTCCTCTGCAAAGCTATTAAGCACAAACAGGTATTTGTTTCTTTGGAAAACCAGACATTTACTATTTATTTTGTAACAATAAATTGTTTGGATCTCCATCTATAAGCCCCCCCAGAATGCCATATTACACAGTAATATCTATATTGATATGATACAAAGGTTCTGTGATGTTTATAAAGCCTTTTAAACTGTACTAGCAGAACACTTTTGCTAAATCACATTTTCCAACTCATCAGTCCTTATTATGCCATACCATTTGAAATGCCATGACACTATTTTGCTGCATTAAATATTTAAAATTATCTTGACAATGGCAGTGTAAGGAATGCTGCTACTCATATATTCGTATCAGAAGTAAAAGCTGCCAAATACTTAGATCTCTTGAAATTATAGAATTTAAATACCAGAGATACAAAGTTCAGAAGTTGTTAAATACCATAGGCCATCATAAAAGGAGGATCCAGGTTCTGAAACCCTTGTCCTGAATCATTTAAATGTGAATATTAAAGAATTTAAATCCACTGTGGAATTACAGGGTTATTTATATAGACTGGAATAAACCCACTTTATGGTATTATGCTTTTAAACATCAAGCAGCATGAACAAATACCTGAAATTACCTTCAAAATAGTAATTGTATGAAGAATGAAATGAATTTCACAGTGTTATAAATAACTCAAACCCCAGGCAGGAATGAGAAAATAAAATTTAATTAGAGCCCATTAATATTACAAAGTAAAGTGGAGAGTGGGGAACATTGCTCGGAGCTGGACAGGACTCCCTCTGCCTACCAGAGGCTCTGACTCACAAAATGGCATCTTCGACTTTTATATACTGAGAGTGCATCAGCCTCAATAATATTAATGAGCAGTCCTTATATGTCCTTCTGGCACCTCCCACAGTCCATAGCTTTGCCCAAATGTGTATATTTGGCTCCTCCCAAGGTCTGTAAACCAGCCCTTCCATGCCTGTCATTGGTGGAGTCCTTCTCGTATCCTGATTGGTGGTGCGATGTTACCTTGCCAGGCCTTCCAGCAACAAGTGTCTCCCACACTCTCTGCTGCCTCTTACAAGGGGAAAGTACACGCCCTCCCCCACAGGTTTTTACAGCCCTGTCAGCCAGAGCTGCCCAGCAGTAATCACAAAAGGGGAGGGGAGCATTGAAGGGAGAACAGAAAAGGGTTCAAAACTATACTGAAAAAACAAAAGTACATATCAAAAGAACTGCAAACCCCAACATAACTTCTCCCGACTATAGTCAGCAACTCCTCCTAATTTGCATGAGACAATCACCACATCTTATTCGTAACAACAGACTCAGATATAATCAAAATCACTGTAGTCAGAGAAATTTATTCAAATCAAGGGACATTATTTTAAACACAGGTATGTTTAATACAAAAAAAAAAAAAAAAAAAAAAAAGAGTAGAGCAAAAATTTTCAACAACCAAAAAATAAGTTCAAAAAACATTTTGAAAAATCAATTTGCCACTCACTTCTCACTTTGCTTTTTCTGGGCACAACGATTTTCATATTTCAGTCAAAAATCCATTTTATTCCCTAAGGCTTCTCTATTTTACCTCACTTTGAGAGAAAATTTTTCAGAAAACATTTCCAAGAAATATGTGGCTACTGTACACCAACAGCATTAAATGAAAGAGTGGAAAACACAGCAATATAAATATCACATTTCAAACCCATAGATATATCACTCTACAATAGCAGAAATCACTTTTTTACAAGCCCCTGATCAGAATTCTTCCGCTTCATATATTAATGCTAGGCAGTTCTGAAGACATTACATCAATAGGAAAAGCTCTAACTCACCGTTGCATCAATGAAGCACATCTTCTGACCTAAAGTGCAATTATTCATCATTAAATCACTTTCAAATGAAACAATACTAACCTTCAAAGATATCTTCATATCATTTTGACCAGTTACAGGCTTTCTGCCTAGTAAATAATCTTTTAGGGAGGCTAATGAAGTGTAAGAAATTAAAGGCGAATCCAGTTAATATTATTTATGAATTTCTTTTTACACTCTTTTTCAGTACAAAGATATGCAGCATTATGGAATCTTTTGGTATTTGTTTCTGTCACCAAACCTGCACTGCAGATTTAATCTTAAAAATATCTCCTCTCAAAGATAAATGAAGTAAACTCATATCAATCAGACCTGAAAGATGTTTTTACCAATGCCTCAGGACTGTCCACTGGCAGTAGTTGATCTGCTAAAATTTCTTCAGGAGGTCTAGGGTCACTGGTAATGGTCAGCTTTGGCCATTCCTTGACGTTGCTGGTCAGCCAACCGATAATGGTGTTCCACAAGCAGTTTTGTGGTTTAGACCCTGAAAAAACAGAGTGAGAAGGAAAATAAATTCATAGGCTTATTGCCTAATGTGTCAGAATTCTGAAAAACAAAGATGATCTGAAATAATTTTACCTTTACATGACCACAGTTTGGGAATAAACCCTGAAAACTTGCAAAAAAGTACAAAGTGGAAATAAGCACAAACATAAGGGCTATTCCAAATGCAAAACTGTAATGCTTCCCATAAAAACATTTTATTACAGAACATGAAGCTTTCATATCTCAGTAAAAAACATCCTTTCCACATCACACTTAGGTTGTAACTTAATATGTGTTGATTTAATTTTTAGCCAAAGAACTGGCTAAAAAACAAAGTACCAAATCAATACAGCACTCATCACTGACATTCTTTAGATTAGTTAGTTGTGGGTTAATGATAGATAAAATCACTGCAGGATTAGTACCAGAAAATATATTTCCTTTCTGCCAAAACTTCAGCTTTTCACAGTATATATTCAAATGCCAAAACATTTCTATGATTTTTTAATATTTATTTATTTATTTATTTATTTATTTATAAGTACCATCAAGTGGCTCTTGCACGTCATTCATACAATCTACCCTTATTTATAAGTCTAGTTCCACTGACATGGTACAACTAGCATCCTTCAGTCAGATGTCCACCTTGCCGCAGGAGAAGAGACTACGTGACTTGAATTTTTAAAGCGTCTGTTGCACATTTTCAAATACTTCCAAAGAGTTTCTGAATAAATCAGGAATTTCTGAAAATCCCAGCAATACTCCCATAATGAACATCTCTGTCATATTCTAGTTTTCAAGTATTATAAAATGATACATGACTGAATTAGAAGACCAAATAAGAACAGCTAAATACTGAAATGCTTATTATTATTTCAGACTTCCCACAATAGAGGTGCAGCAAACACTAATCTTACCACATTCCAAAATAGTAATACAAACCAGCCTTGCTAGTAGTCAGGCTCCAAGGGCTTTGTAGCAATATGCAAAATTAAAAAAAAAATCTGGAAAATGGGGTATCTCTGAAGTCAGCAACTGATTTTAATTAGGGACATTACAGGTAAAATTTTCTAATATTTTCCCAGCTTTCAGATCAATTATCCAGTGGACCTAATACATGGATTAAGGGTTGTTTTTTGATGCAACACTAAATACACAAGATGAAATCAACCAGGAGAGCTGTTATCCCATGCTTCAAGAGAAAAAAAATCACAAAAATCCTGTCAGAAGCAGCAATATCTGCTGCTATGGACTGGAGCCAGCAGCGTGCCTTTTTTTTTTTTTTTTTTTTTTTTTTCCTTAAATATCTTATTTTCACACTATCTAAATATTACAAAGACAGAAGATTTGCAGTAATTCTCATCTACTTTCTCCATTCCATAATTATGTTCAGATAATTTCCAAGGTAATCAGGAAAACTCCATACTCTTTGCTCTTAAATGTGAGCAGCTACCTAATGTGCAAGAACTATATTTACTCAGAGTTACAGGGAGCCTTGAGATTCTGTGCCAAGCCCTGCGGTACAATAGCTAGAAATATAACCTCTCACACCAGGTAGTCCAAAGCCAAGTAATGACTACATAGTAACAGCAGAAATAAATGCAACATCAATACAATATTATTATTCAAGGGCCTGTAATGTTATGGTTGTTCTTTAACTGTTTAGGAATTTTTTCTGTCTCACCATCCAGGAGCCACTCACACTCCAACCATCCAAGACTTTCATTGTTGGGACTGAAGTCCCTTTGCAGAGGACGGCTCTGGTGAATTGACTGCACCCCACTTGACTCATTACATACATCACAATCACACAGTCAGAGAAGATTTCCCTCACCATCTTGTCCCCAGGTTTCCCATAGCACACCTGGCTCCCATGGTGCTCAACATTATGACAGCTGAAGCCTCCAGGTGGATATCCCCAAAAATAAATCACTGGGTTTGTTATCCTTACAGTCTATGCACCCATTTCAATGCTGTTATTTATTCTGAGGTCTTCTCATCCCTCACTGGCTCCTGCAAGAGTCTCCGGATGACTGGCCACTCTGACCATCCTCCCCTCACTAGACTATGGCGCAGGTCCCCATTCCCTTTTTTATGCAAATAGTCTGAACCAGGTCATGTCTTGTTGCCTGGGGCTCTTTATGTCGCCACACCCATGGCACAAGCTGTAACTTACACACCAGGCTACCTGCTTTAGGTATAGTCCTCAACAGTCTTTGCTTTCTATTAAGCATACCTGCAAATACATAAAAAGGGAAAAGAAAACCCTTTCAAGAAATTTAACCACTACCCTTACATAGCACATTATCATGAGTTAACAAACATACCAAAATTAAGGCTGATTGTCATAAGCCAGAGTACAAGATTACTTATTCTTGTGCACAAGTGCTTAAATAATTACCAATACAGAAAAGGATTCTCAGAAGTTAGTTGTTGCCCAGCTGGCTGGTTATTCACTACTGGTTTGATTTAAGAATGGTGTATTCAATTTTCCTAACCTGAATTTTTAACAGCAAAATAGGAACACCCTAAAACAGTAGGGCCATTTAGAATCATAGAATATCCTTAGTTGTCAGGGACCCATCAGGATCATTAAGTCCAATGCATGGCCATTGACAGGACAGTCCCAAGGATTACACCATGTGCCTCAGAGCATTGTTCAAACACTTCTTGAACTCAGAGAGGTTTGGTACTGTGACTGCTTTCCTAGGGAGCCTATTCCAGTGTCCAATCTGGCACTTTTTCCTCTGGGTAAAAAACCTTTTCCTGATATCTAACCTAAATCTCCCCGGACTCAGATTCATGCCATTTCCTCAAATCCTGTCACTAGTCACAAGAGTAAAGAGATGGGTACCTGCCCCTCCTCTTCCTTCATGAGGATGTTGAAGACTGCAATGACGTCTCCCCTCTGTTTCCTCTTCTCTAGTGGGAACAAACCAAGTGATCTCAGTCACTTCTCCCAAGGCTTTCTCTCCAGACTTTCCACCATTCTTGTGGACCTCTCTGATAGTTTAATGTCTTTTTTATATTGTAGTCCCCAAAACTGCACACAGTACTTTGAGCTTTGAGTCACACAGATTTTCTCCCTACAGTGGCAAAGCAGTATCTCTGTATTCTTCCCATGTCACCTGACCTTGCTTCCACTGGACATACACCTTCCTTTTTTGCCTAATTCACCTAATTCACCTAACTTCCATGACAAGATCCCTTTTCAGCCAAGCCAGCCTTCTGCCTTTGCCTGCTTGACTTCCCAGTTTGGGAATTGCCTACCCCTGTACCCTCAGGAGATGTTTAAAAAGTAACAAGCACTGACGGACCTCAGCACCTGCAAAAACATTTTCCCAGGGCACTTGACTTATTAATTCCCCGAGCTAATCCAAAATCTGCTCTCCTGATGTCAATTTGAAGTTTTGCAGGCACTTTTCCTCCTGTCAACCGAGATTTCAATCTCTTAGTGGTCACTGTGGCCAAGATGTATGCCAATCCTTATTTTGCTCATGAGATCCTCTCTGTTGACAAGCATCAGATCAAAGAGGGTATCTTTCTGAGTTGGCTCCCTTAGGACCTGTTCCATAAAGTTGTCACCCAGGCTTTTAGCAATCTTCTGGCCAGGGCTGGACCAGCTGTATTAAGTTCCCAGTTGATTTAGGCCAAATAGAAGTCCACTATAAGGACAAGAACAGTTGACTTGAAAGTGTCCCCTGCTGCATCAATGAATAATTCATCAGTATCATTGTCTAGGCTAGGAGGTCTATAGTATATTCACATGATGACATTATTTGTTTATCTCTTGATTCATATACAGATACCTCCAACTGTGCCATTGCCAACTGTGAGCTCCATACATTCTGACCCTTCTATTACAGTACTCATCCCAGCAGGTTTTTGAGTTATGCCAGTGATATCAAATCTCTGGGACTGGGCCAAAGCCTCCTCTTGTTTGTTCCTCATGCTGTGTGCATTAGTGTAGAAACATGTCAGGCATGGTACATTGTAGCTAATACCTCATAAAGCAGATTGAGGGACCCTATTAGCGCACAGTTGCTTCAGGTGTTTGGCACACCATCTGTTGGCGGTTAGGTTTAGTTTTGGTTTTGTTTTTGTTTTGGTTTTTTTTTTCCCTTTCCCTATAGAATTTTTCCCCCCCATAAGTTGCTAAGAGACTAAATACTGATGCTTAAAAGGTACTTGACCCACACAAAAGAAGTGTCCAGGGTGAGGGAAGAGCACTTAAGTTTGGGGGAGGGAAAGGCTCAGGGGCTGTGGGAGCTGAGGGTGCCCTCCTCCTGCTCTTGGCATCGGAGAGGACGGTCGGGTGACTGCTAGCTGCGTGGAGTCCACTGTTAATGGAGGGTCCAGTCCTGGGAATTCTATCATCTGCTGGAGTGCCCAGGAATTTGGAGCTCCTTGCCTGCCCTGCTGGAGCTGGGTCAGCCCCTGTCCAGCTGTCGCGGCTTCTTCAGCACTGCTCACTTTGCCTGCCAGGACCTTCCCCCTGCCTGCTGGGGACAACCCACCGTTCTCAGTCATCAGCCCCAGAGTTTCCACCGTTCCAGCTTAGTTCTCTCAGGGTCTCAAGAGATCAGACTGCCCGGGGCTTGTGAAGCAAAGTCCCTTGAGGTTCTTGGTTCTGTTTATTATTATTGTTATTGCTGTAGTTGTCACTGGTTGTTTGTCCTGTTATATTTACTAGTAAAGAAGTATTCCTTCCCCATAAGCTCTGACTGAAGAGCCTCTTTAATCTTCTAAATTATAATAACTTGGAGGGAAGGGATTGGAATTCCCCATTCCTAGAGAGGTCCCGCCTCTCCCTAGCAGATACCTGTCTTTCAAACTGAGACACTATCCCATTGCTCATCACTGGCAAGCCTGGTATTTTCCTTTTCTCCCTTCCAAGCTTCTTTAAAGCTCTGTCAACAAGACCTACTAGCTCCTGTGCTAGAACTCTCCTTCCCGTCTGAGAAAGGTCCATCCCAGCAGGTGGCAGTAGACCAGGTGTTAAATAGATCATCCTATGGTCAAAACCCCCAGAATTTTTCCAATTACACTAGGCTTGGAACCAAACATTGATCTGATGCATTCTCACCAATATTATTCACTGTTACTAGAAGGACCAAGGAAATCACTGTGTGCTCTTGATTCCTCAACTAATCATCCCAAGGTCCTGAAGTCTCTTCTCAATTGCCCTCAGACTTATCTTTGTTATTTTATTGCTGCTGGCTTGAACAACCAATAACATATAGTAATCAGACGATCTTACTAGACTGAAGAGTTTTCCAGTAATGTCCCTTATCTTTGCCTGCAGGGAGACAGAAGACATCCCTGTGAGTTGGGTCCAGTCTGCATATCAAGCCCTCTGATCACCTTTGAAAGGAGTCTTCCATTACAACTACCCTTTCTCTTCTCTTATTTGGGTTCTAATTTGGATTTTCTAAGACAATACCTTATTTAAAACTTCCTTTCTGTAAGTTTACTGTACATTTATGTACCTGTGCTTCAGGTGGTGTGGGCTGTCAGCACATTACTATGAAGATGGTGAAGAGTCAGGAGGGGAAGCCATATGAGGAATGGCTGAGGTAACTCGGCTTGTTCAGCCTAGAAGAAGAAGGGGAGATCTCATAGCTGTCCACAGCTTCCTCACAACAGAAAGCAGAAGGGTAAGCACAGATCTCTTCTCTATAGTTCCAGTGATAGGACCTGAGGGAATAGTATGTGGTAGAGGTTTAGGTTAGCTGTCAAGAAAAAGGTTTTCACCCAGAGGGTGGTTGGGCACTGGAACAAGATCCCCAGGGAAGTGGTCACAGCAACAAGGCTGACGAAGTTCAAGAATGCTCTCAGACACATATTATGATTCTTGGGACTGTCTTGTGCAGGAGTTGGACTTTGATGAGCTTAATATGCCCTTTCCAACCCATGAAATTCTGTGACATAACTGTCATATTTTGTCTGTTCTTCAAACTCTTTTTTCATATATAAAACATACTGTATCAAGTGATCACATCTATCCAATAAGTTGGTCTTATCCAGGATATAAATTCCTGGCATAGCTAAGTGCCTCCAAAGAGATTTTTACACTGTGTTGCTGTGTACTATTTGGTTTCATATTGAATTTCATTTTTATATTGGGTTTTGTAATGGTTTCTTCTGTACTCCTCTGTTCCCTGGAAAATGTAACATCCTGAGGTTTGTCACTGCCCCTTTTCCCCACCCATTCTCCCACATTGTCCCATTCCTGGAATGAAATCCAACTCTGTTCCACTCCTACCTTATTCCTGATTGGGTAGTGGCTTGTCCCTGCCTTTAATCCCTTCCCTGGATATAAGCCAGAACATGAAGCCTGCCTGGTCTCTTGGCTCGGGGACTGGGACGAGGCTCCTGCCCAGGCTGGGGCAGGGCCACAGAAGAAAGACCAAATAAAGCCCTGATTTTACCCCAGATCAAGTGCAGATCTTCCTTTGCCATTGACGGGAACCTGATCTCTGTCTAAAGGATAAGGTTCAAAGCTGCTCTTGGGTTTTTGGGACCCTGAGGAAAAATCCTTCCAACTGTGGCTTGTCTCTCAAGCTAGCTGAGGCAAAGAAGAGGAGCTGGAGGGCTCTGAGAGGGGAGACTAGCCACAAGTGGTACCCCAAGCGTGGTAACCGATGCCGCTGGCAAGCTTCCCCAGGAGAAGGCCTTGAAGAACCAGCGTGGACCACATGGCCAAGGAACTTCACACAGGCACGTGAGTCCAAAAATGTGGCCCAGCCACACAGAGGCAAACCCGTCAGGCTTGGAGTTCTCTGTGGAGCCCCTGAAACACCAGACTCCACAGAGAGAGGCTGTGGTTTATGCTTGGAAGTGAAGTATTGCAGAAATTAGCATGCCCTCATCATGATCAAGTTGTGAAAAATGGTCTCTGGCTCAAAAAGAAAAATAAAAGAGGACAATGACCAAATTTGAAATGACATTTTGACCAAAATTGAAATTACATTTTCACTGTTTTTGTTTGGGAGGATGAAACTAGAAAGCCATATAAATATGACTGCTTAGATTTTGAGAAAATGAAACCTATAAGTGAAATAGAATTGAAAGCAAATATTGATGTCTTAGATGTCCTAGTTACTGAATGTCTGGAAAACAATGGTATGGCCAGCTGAAGGTAATCCTCCCTTGATTTAACAATGCCCATCTCTTTACCGAAAGTCCAAGGGTCAGAGCAGACCCTGCTAGCTTGGCAAGAGGGGTTCGAAGAGCAACTCTTAGAGTTTAAAGCGTAACACATAGGGTAATGTAATGATTCTCATAGGCTGTATGTAAATGCTATAGGATTTGTATCTTGTACTAGATTGGTTAGTGTAAATTAGAATATTCAGTATGGAAAAGGATTTAATGTATTGTAACAGGAACTTCGGGCTCTGCTCTTCTCTTCCTCTCTGCTCTCTACTACATTATTCTCTTCACTACACTTAGCTCTTCTTCTTCACTCTCTATCTTCACCCCCTTAGTTCTCTCCTAGCTCTCTTTCTCTCTCTCATGGGCCTGCTCTGAGCTGCGGCTGGCAGCTCTCAGCAGGGCCCCTTCACTCATGACCTATGCAATAAACCACATGCTCTAAGACCAGCCTTGACTCCAGAGATCTCTTGTCACCACCTGTCCCATCCAGCCACACACCAAGGAGACTCCTACAGTTTTGAACACATCTGCTCTGTTTTGAAAAAGCACACGGAAAACAAAGCTTAAGAGACACAATGTCAGATTGGCTGTCAAAAACAAGATCATAGTATTTATGACCTAATATTTTTTTGTTTTCTTTCAAGAATAAATTCAGCTGTATTTGTAATGCTAAAAACTACAGTCTGAAGTAGTTCTGTACACAACAGAGTAGTAGCATCCATGTTTGTCATCTCAATTGCTAAATTTCCCTTAAGTGAGTCAACTAGGATATGGCTTGCTCTCCAAATAACAGGAGGTGACTTCAATGAATCTAAATACTGCTTCATATGTTAATGTCAGGTGTTTCTTTTGTGGGAGTTTAAAGTCCCCAGCATTCAGGTGGTTTTAGAGTCCTGGCCCTCTGCAAAGCTCTGTGCCAAACGCAGGAAAAGACGGAGTCTTCAAGGTTACATGCTTTGTTTATTAGTTCTTATCTTACAATTTTCTCAGTGTCCAAAAGATGTTTGCCACGGCTTGAACATATGGTGACTCCCCCTGTCTCTGGGCTGTCCTTATCTTTTATACTAATTGCTACGTATTCTCTATTTACTATTTCTTACCAATGTCTATCACTGTTACTAAAAAGGTCATCTTTACTCTGACCCACTCCTCACTAACTACTTTGTGCCAACGTCACTGCAGAAATTGAGTGAGGGAACAAGAAGAAAGAAGAAGGAGACAATGCCCCAAATTCTCCATCTTGCCCCGTTCACTTCAATGCCAAAAATCCCAAACCCACTGTTTTTTCACCCTGTGATATACTAAACTACTATTTTTCACACTCTTGTGGCCTGCAATGCTTCCTGCAGTGCAAGAAGCCTCTCTCATGGACTGAAATCAAATCCAGTGTCTCTCTGAGCTCTGGGCTGGGGTCCCAGACCGCCCTGCCCAGGTCTCTGATCCTCTAGGGCAACCAAAGGAATGCCCTGGACTCCAACAGTTAACACGTGGAAGACGAGACAGCAAGCCCACATGTATTAGTTAGATTCATTTAGCAATTTCACAGGAGCAGGTCTAGACTGCCACCACTCTAAAACAATTTTTAAAATGTCAGGTTTCCCTGGTTTTCAGATGATACCTTGATGAAAATAAAGGAAAATCAAAATGTACTTTCTTGTTATAGTATAATTTTCTCCCCAAATTATATTTTATAATTAGAAGAATGATATTTAAACTGCACCTTTGGCAAACTTAATAAAATATGTCAACTGACCAAGGCAGCAACTACTGACCACAAAGTAGTCAAAATAAAAAAGTATCATTCAACTGGATTCCTGCTTTCACCAATATTTGACATTAGGTAGCAAAAGAGGCAGTCCTGTCCTTTCATCTTGCATTTATTTCCTAATCTGCACCAGGATGACACTGAAAGAAAATTAAAGACACTGATTTTATCCAGGATCAATTCCTAGTTTTGGTGCCTTTCCCAGACACAGTACCATCTGCAGTGGCTGCAGGTGATGAGAAAGCAGAAACGTATTGAAGGGAAATTGCAGAACCACTTCTTTCAATGGTACCAGTGGTTTAAAACACCTTGAACTGCTCAAAAACCTTTTGTCTGACTGACTTACTTCTACTGGTAAAAAGAGACCAAAAAAAGCAATGCACAGAGTAAGAACATCCACTGTCACATTTCTAATTATCTCACTGATTAATACTCTTATTAATACAACCAGTACACCAGTGGAATGAGAAAGAGCTTTTAAACTTGTTTTAAATAGCACTATTGCTGATTGGTTTGAAACATGTGAAATCTTCCCTGTGGAAAGCTGGCTGGGTGTAAAATTAGAGGAAATTGAGAAGTTATATTTGCATACTAACAGAAGTTATAAAGGTATGGAAATTATAGGGTAAAATACAGTTGCTACTCGCAGGATGGAATATGGTTGTCTTCCTTAAAATTAATCTGTGATGATTCCTGTGAAAAGTGCATATTATATGGCTCTATGCAAGATATTTACTATATGTATTACGTTGTATTGATTGTTAATGTTGTATTAATATTTTGATAGTATGCTAAATGTAGTTTTGTAGTTAAAATGTAGTTTTTATGTACCAACCACAGGAAAACGTAGATCTTTCAGAGAAAAAAGAATTTACTACTTCCTTATCAGAAGAGACCAACTTCTCCTGCCTTGCTCAGCCCTGAAGACGCCATAGAGATTAAAGGGAAAAAAAAGTGATTCTAACCAAAGACAATTCTTTGTTTGAATGGAATTTATGCATCATGTATGAAATGTATGAATATTCAACAGGCTATTGCTTTTAAGAGATGTGATATATGTGCTAAAGTTAATTCGTGTTATCAAATTATAAAAGGTAAATGTTGAACTGTATAAATATGAGGGTTAAAGATGTGCTCAAACTAACATAAGTAAAGGTAAAATGTAGAAACCAAAATGGGAAAATTTCCTCAGCTTGGGAAGCACAAGAGGGACACGAGGAAAGTATGATTGGAATTACCAGAGAGGGGGCCTTGAAACTATCGCTGCCGGGAATCCCTGAAAAGAGACAAAGGACAACGGAAAACAGAGATACAAGTCCGGAGACCAAGATAATCACTTCAGATGGATATCTCTACTCGTCTCCGTCGAAATTAACATATCCACGACACACCCGGGCTCGGCCATCAGCTGCATTGTTCCACCCTACCGGTCCATTCAGACTCCCGATACCGGGACTTGCATAATTAATGAAGACGCCTCGGAGAGGATAACGTCAGAATCTCAGACTTCACTCCGCGATCTAGTGTATAAAAAAGGGTGGCTGGAGACCCAAAATTGTGAACTTGGGGGGATACCAGGCTGGCAGAAGCTGATATCCGTGTTCACCCAGCGGCGATCCCGGGCTCGACACTGTCCTTTTAATTGTGGCTTTCTGAGACTGATATTTTGTCTCACAATAAAATTCTAAATTTTTGATACATCGAATTTGGTCGATTTATTTATAACAAGAGATAATCCTTTGTTAACAGGAGTCCTTCTCCGGAGCTTTTTTGGTCGGGGAGGCACCCAGATGTCTGTAACTTTGTTTTTATTGTCTCGTATTGTCCTAACCCTAATTGTTCAATTTTTTACTCTAATTCTATTTTTATAACCATCTTATTTACTATTAAACTTTCAAAATTTTAAAAACAAGTGATTGGCGTTTTTCACAATTATGGTAGCAGAGGATGGTTAGAACCCCTCACTGCCGCTGCCTCAGTGGAATCAGGGTGCGGATGGCGCACCCGTCCCAGTTGGCAGCCTCGCTCTGTGTTCCCCTGCTGTGACCGACAGATGCAGGTTACGATCAATGGACAAAAGGAGGCAATAAAACAAAGAAAAGGGAAAAGATTCCCCAAAACCACAGTAATTAGCCCCTAAGACTAAAGGGTACACGAAGACAAAGACCCAAGAACTAAGGATAGGTAAGTACTGGTTTGGACGGGGCTGTTAAGGGCGGGGATGAATGTGTGTGAATGAGAGGCAGCTGGTTATCCCAGACCTCCTAAGCGAGTGCGGAGTCTCCTATGCTGTGTTTCCGTTCTTTCGCGAGAAAAACGGCCAGTAAAGAGACGAAGAGAGTGATAAGAAGAGCGAGAGAATCCCCCCAGGGAAACTGGGACTGAGTCTTAGAGAAGGGGTGGGACCCCTAGGAAGCAAAAAGTCTGCTGGATTAAGGGGTGATTGCCCAAGAGCATCCAGGAGTAAAACTTTTGCTGGGTTGAGGGATTAATATCCCAAGAGCACCCAGGGTTAAGCGGAAAGTCTGCTGGATTGAGGGGTAAGTGCCCAAGAGCATCCAGGACTGAAACCTGCTGGGTTGAGGGATTAATATCCCAAGAGCACCCAGGGTTCTGCTGGATTGAGGTTATGCCCAAGAGTATCTAGGGTTGGACAACACAGCTGGATTGAGGGATAAAAATGCCCAAGAACATCTAGGGTTGGACAACACAGCTGGATTGAGGGGATGTCCAAGAGCACCGGGACTGGCCAGTAACACCTAAAATTGTAACAGGTGACTTGAAAGTAAAAGGTACCTTATTGATGTTTTGTTGTGTAAGAGTGAGTCACACACAAAATCTGCCTCAGCTTCCTGGGCGGGTAGGACTGTGGCAGGAGGTGTAAGTGACCCGCAAACAGGCCGTTGTTCCCCCGGGCGGGTGGGGGCTATGGCAGAATGTGTGTGTGACTTGCAATTCAGCCCTTTTCCCTCCGGGCGTGTGGAGGGGGGGCCGTGGTAAAAGTGTAAGTGACACGCAAATCAGCCTCATAAGTGGACCGGCACCAGAGGTGACCAGATTCTGGGCCCTCCTCAGAGGCCCAGCTATACTGGAACCCAGAGACCAAACCCAAGGCGAGGGGGGGGCCACACGGAGCTGCAATTCTCTGGCGACAGGGATCGGCTTCAAGAATGTGTAAAAGTGAAGGAGAAATGAAGTAAGAGTAGATGGATGAAAGCACATGTAATGTTGATTGTTAATTTTAAAATTCACTATATCTCCTTGGAGGGAGGTGTATTGTATTGAATACTTGTGTGAGAAAGAGGGGATTTTTTGTGTGTGTGCATAGATAGAAGTAAGTGGTCTTCAGGTTGTAAGAGAAAGTGAAAAACAGAGGTGGGGGACGAATAGATAAGATCTGGAAAAATGGGACAGAAAAACAGTAAGTTGGATACAAGGAAGAAAAGAGGGTGTAAAAAATTACCAATGGACATACCTCAAGATAGCCCTCTCAGCATTCTGTTAACTAACTGGGATAAAAACTCTTGTACAAGAAGAAAGGAAAAGATAAAGTTGATACCATTTTGCGTGATAGAATGGGCAGAGAAGGAAATAAGATCTGACCACGTTTATTGGCCCAGATACGGCTCTTTTGAGAACTAGATTTGTCAGGCTCTAAACGTATTTGTAAATTCAAAAGAACTGTTTAATCCCGAAGAAAGAGAATATGCCACATGTTGGACAGGAGATTTTAGGAGAATAAAAATCTTTCATGTATCAGAAACCCCCGAGATGAAACGAGAAAAGAAAAAGGGGAAAGAAAAGGGAGGGTAACAAGAAGAAAAGAAGGAAAAAGAATGGGATCCTTTACAGGCTTTGCCCCCTCCGTTCCCGCTCCTGCCGTTCGTGGCCGAGCCCCCTGTCCCGGGTCCCGCTTCAGCCCAGCCTGCCCCGGTTCCTTTCCCGAGTGTGGGCTCGCAGCCCGCAGCAGCCCCGCCTGCCCCGGTTCCTGTCCCAAGTGCCGGCTTGCAGCCCACGGCAGCAGCGCCGGTCCCCGCATACACCCCATCCCCGGCCCCACCGGTGAATTTGTCTGCCCCGGCCGCCTGGTCCGTGGCTGCCCTAAGGGCCGTGCTGGGGGTCCCTCCTGACGCGTGGTCTAAGACCACCACCGCAACCATGCCGGGGGTCCCGTCGGTCCCAGCCGTCCTATCTCCAATCACTTCCCCCACTACCCTATCTGTGTCTGCCCTGCCCGTGCCGGCTGCGATGGGCGCTGCCGCTGCTGCTTTGTCTCTGCCAGGAGCGGCTGACTCAGCCGCCATAAGCCGCATACAGACTGTCCACGCTCCCCTCCGGTATCCCCCAGAACTGCCCCCTCCTCTGCCGGTCCTGGCAGCAAATCCTGCCTACGCTCCGCCCTTGGAGGACCAAGCCTCAGCGCTATGCCCTCCCCTCACCCCCCTTCCTGCCCTGAGCTCCGTTCCATCGGTAACCGGAGCTACCACTCAGAGAAACTACTTCTCCCTAGAAATGCCTTATCGAAACACTAGAATTTCACTTAAAAGACAGCCCTCTCTGGATTCTTTCTCAAAACATGGAAAAAGGACAACAGAGGATAAAAACCAAAAATGGGATAAAGAAATTAGTCTATTTCCACTAAGAAAAGTCCCAATGGGAGGGGGTGGAACAGGGTTTGTAAATGCCCCTCTGACTTCTTCTGATGTCAGAAATTTTAAAAAAGAAATCAAAGGAAAATTACCTTCAAACTGGTCAGCTCAAACTTGTGAATTATATGCTCTAAAAAAGGCACTGGAATATTTAGCACACAAGAAAGGAACAATATACACTGATTCGAGGTATGCTTTTGGAGTAGTACATACTTTTAGAAAAAAATTTAGGAAAAAAGAGGATTACTTAACTCAAGAGGAAATGGATTAGTACATGAGGGACTCATTTTAGAGATTTTAGAGGCGTTAGAACTACCTGAAGAAATAGCTATAGTACACATTAAGGGACACCAAAGAGGAGTGACCCCAGAAATAAGAGGAAATAATTTAGCAGATCAAGAAGCTAAGGATGCAGCAGAAAATGGAGCTAAAAGAGTTATGTTAATATTAACTCCAAATGAGAAAAAAATTGGAAATCCCAAAGTTTAGTGAAGCAGAGAAAAAAGGATTAAACAAGATAGGAGGAAAACAGGCTGAATCAGGGAAATGGAAACTTCCTGACAGAAGACAATTACTTAATAAAATACTGTCTAGAAAAATATTAGAAGACATGCATCAGAAAACCCACTGGGGTACTCAGGCTTTGTGTGATTTTTTTTTTTAAGGAACTATGGATGCATTGGGATTTTTAGAGTAGCAAAGCAAGTAACTGAAAAATGTATAACTTGCCAAAGGATAAACAGAAAGGTGATGAGAAAAGCAACATTAGGAGGTCGTGAGTTAGCTCTTCGACCATTTCAAAGTATCCAAGTAGATTTTACTGAACTTCCTCAAGTACAAAGATTAAAGTATTTATTAGTAATGACAGACCATCTATCTCATTGGGTAGAAGCAGTTCCCACTACCAAGGCCTCAGCCAACATAGTAAGTAAAACCCTTTTAGAACAAATTATTCCCAGATATGGAATGGTTAATAGAATAGACTCAGACAGAGGAACGCATTTTATGTCAAATGTGTTACAACAAATAATTCAATCTTTAGGGATAAAATGGGAGCTGCATACCCCATAGCATCCACAGAGTTCTAGTCGTGTAGAAAGGATGAACCAGACTTTAAAGAGAACTTTAACCAAATTAATAGTTGAAACCCGAATGTCATGAGTACAATGCCTACCTTTGGCCTTACTGAGGATCCGAACACAACCCAAGTCAGACCTGGGACTGTCACCCTATGAAATGATGTTTGGATTACCCTTTTTAACCACCCAACATGAAAATGCTACCCATGAGGTAGGGGAAATGAGTGTTAAAAGATACGTTAACACCATTGCAAAAACTCTTGAAAATTTACAGTTGAAAGGAATAATCCCTCAAACTACACCTTTAGACTTTAAAATCCATAATGTTCATCCAGGGGAATGGGTGCTAGTAAAAACCTGGAAAGAACAATCTTTAACTCCTCAATGGGAAAGTCCTTTTCAGGTATTGCTGACGACCGAAGCTGCGATCCGGACCAAAGAATGAGGGTGGATCCACGCCAGCAGAATCAAAGGACCTGTGGATGAACCTAAGGAGTGGACAATTACATCTGAACCGGGTGATACAAAACTGACTCTTAAAAGGGGACTGGGTGGTAATGAACTAGGAAAACCCAAATGGTCCAAGAAACATATCGAGGATCACACCTGATTGGGAGATAAGGCTAAGCTTATATCAGTAGTTTCAAGTACCACCTGGACAAGCTTTGAGATGCCTCCGATAGCCTCCTTGGGGAGGAATACTTCCACTCCAAACAGGAGGATCAGGACTGTTTTGGACAGAGAACTCTTGTATTCACGCCTTAGCTTGTGATTTATGCAAAGAAGAGGAGGAGTTGCAACTTCCATCAGTGCCAGACCAAATACCCTGTTTAATCCACCCAAATACCAGACATGCTAGCTGGGTTAAATGTAAATGTTTAGGTTGTGGGAAGAATTAGTATTTTAGTTCACACAAGCGACGCTCTCGTTGCAGGAAGTGTCAAGGGCCAAATCGATCTCCTATCCAGGTAGAATTCGAAGAGACTGAAATAATAACTTTGTTTTGTGGATGGGAATTATTAGTGCCTGTTGAATGGGAGATACCTGAAGAATGGTGGGAAACGACAGTTAAGGAGTGTCAAAAATGATTTGTCTGGAAATTAGCTAAGAGGAAGTAACAAGGAAATAGAGGGCAAGACCAGATTGGCCTCTGTATTCGCCACCAAGAAGATCAAATACACCTGCTGTGGGTTGCAACCCCATAGGCATGGGAGGTGGGCATCTAAGCCATACTGGACCTCTGTTACTCCTTTTTCTGTGACTCAATTTTTGTCTTCTCCCTTTTGAGATATCAACGAGGCCATGCTACAGATGTTACCAAAAGCTGTACATGGAAAGACACTGAGGTTCTTTTTTCATTTCTCACACTCATGTCAACAGTCACTGTTATAACCGATCCAAATTAGGCAATTGCATACATAAAGGGAAAAAGTACTTGGATTCCAGAGAATCTACTGGATTGCAGAGAACTTAGGAACAAGTGGTAGCAGGATGGGAAGTCAGTGCCCAGAAGAGGAGAAATGGATTTGTTTTATCTACCTTACTGGGCACAAAGCACAAGATTTAGTAAAAGAGCAATTAATAAGCAAAAAGGCTAAGTCAGTGCAACCACCTAAACCTGTGCCAATTTCAATCAACGATTTGTATACCAAACTTGAACAGCAATTAGAAAAAGAAATAGATATCTCAAGGATGGGTAAAAATCAGTTTGTAGAATTGGGGGAAAGAATAAGTAAGGAACTTAACATAACCAATTGTTAGGTCTGTGGAGGGGCTTTGAAGTCAGAAGAATGGCCATGGAAAGGCAGCAGCTTAGGCCCAATTGAGCTTCTAAAATGGAACCAAGCAAGTACAAGTGGAGAAAAGAGACCAGAAGGGTGGATTTTAAGCTCAACAGTGATAGGGGAAGAATGTCTCTGGCGCACTAGGAAAAGGTTCCTTTATGAAGTATGAAAAACACCCTGTAAAAGATACAAGGTTAGTAATGGAATGTCTGTATGGTGGGTCCCAGAAGCACCAACCGTGTATTAGACCCAAGAAAAAGCAAAAAAAGTTAATTGTAAGTATGATAACAAAATAAAACCTTTTCAATGTCATGATACAGGTAAAAATCCTTACTATAGCACCCCAGAAATTTCCAAATTTTGGGAGCATATAGATCACCAAAAATATAACTATTGGAAAGCTCCAGACAGCTTATTTTGGATATGTAGAAAAAGAGCATACCCAAAACTCCCCTCTCAGTGGAAAGGGAGCTGCACTCTGGGAATTACACAGCCAGGATTTTTTCTTTTACCAGGACCTGATGGGGATCAGTTAGGAATACCAGTTTATGAGGATCTAAAGAGAAGCAAAAGATAATTGATTGGAGGATTCCAAAAATGGGGAGATGAGGAATGGCCCCCTGAATGCATACTGGAAACATATGGGCCAGCGACCTGGGCACAAGATAGGAGTTGGGGATATCGAACCCCAATTTATATGCTAGATCATATTATAAGACTTCAAGCTGCTGTAGAGATAATAACGAACAAAACTGGTCAGGCAATGGAATTAATATCAAGGCAACAAACCCAAACAAGAGCGGCTGTGTATCAGAATAGGTTGGCTTTAGACTATCTATTAGCTGAAGAAGGGGGTGTTTGTAGAGAGTTCAGTACATCAGATTGTTGTTTAAAAATAGATGACAATGGAGATGCCATCCTGGACATAGTCAATGATATCAGAAAAATCGCCCACGTATCAGTTCAAAAGTGGGAATCAATGCTAAATACTAGCTGGTGGGATAATGTGTTAAGAGTAGAATGGTGGAAAAAGTTAGGCTTCTTCCTTTTATGTGCTACAGCTGGTCTAATATTTCTTCCTTGTTTGATCCCCTGTTTCATCGGCTCATCACCAGTGTGGTACAAAGCATGCAATTAGTGAACATTGACGAAAAGTTCCCTACAACAACAACACCACAAAGGATTATGGTGTTAAAAAACCAAAATAATATAGAAGACCCCTTCAAAGAAGTGAGATTGATTTGTGAAAAAAATGAGCAAATAATGAAGGCTAGAAAACAATGAATATTGCTTGAGCCAAATTAATTATAAAAAGAAAGAGGGAGGATTGTGAAAAGTGCATATTATATGGCTCTATGCAAGATATTTACTATATGTATTACGTTGTATTGATTGTTAATGTTATATTAATATTTTGATAGTATGCTAAATGTAGTTTTGTAGTTAAAATGTAGTTTTTATGTACCAACCACAGGAAAACGTAAATCTTTCAGAGAAAAAAAGAATTTACTACTTCCTTATCAGAAGAGACCAACTTCTCCTGCCTTGCTCAGCCCTGAAGACGCCATAGAGATTAAAGGAAAGAAAGTGATACTAACCAGAGACAATTCTTTGTTTGAATGGAATTTATGCATCATGTATGAAATGTATGAATATTCAACGGGCTATTGTTTTTAAGAGATAATCCTTGGTTAACAGGAGTCCTTCTCCAGAGCTTTTTTGCTCGGGGAGGCACCCAGACGTCTGTAACTTTGTTTTTATTGTCTCGTATTGTCCTAACCCTAATTGTTCAATTTTTTACTCTAATTCTATTTTTATAACCATCTTATTTACTATTAAACTTTCAAAATTTTAAAAACAAGTGATTGGTGTTTTTCACAATTCCCAATGCATATGATCTGCAATTCTAAACTCCCACTAAGTGGGCAGGAATGGTAGGTGGAGTGGAGACACTGAGGCCAGTCACTGTTGAAATCCTTGCAGGGAAGGGAACTCAATAGTACTCTTCAGCTAATAAACCACATAACACCTGTCAACCAGGGGATATATAGGAAGATGTCCTGCTGTTGAGCCAATAGCTATGGGGAAATCACTCTCCTCAGATGAACATGGTTCATTAAAGCTGTGCTGGTTTTGCATTTATTGACATTTGGTAAGAAAAAAGAGGCCACCCATGGAAGCGATGTTTCTAAGAAAAGTTGTGATTAGGTTTGAATACTGACATCTGGTGAAGCCACTAGAAAGGTGACATGCCTCTGAGAATACACATGTTGAAAATGAGGAAAAAAAATCCCAGGAAGTTCTTTTCTTCCAGCCTGGGAGGAAGTAACCAGGTGCTGGCAGGGTCGGACCCGCTCCGCCGCATGACCCCCAGGCCTGACACGACCTGGCCAGGCCCTGCTGCAGCCCTGGCAGGGCTGGGCCCAGCAGCTGCCAGGCAGGGGGAGGGGAGAAGGCCCCACCCTAGCCAGACTGAGCCCCAGCAGCTTCGTAGCACAGGAAGGGGGGGAAGCCCCCCCTGCAGGCATATTACTGGTAAAATCGTAGCTGCTTGCCCCTCCCAGTGCAGCTTTTGAAGAATCCTCTACTATAAACAGCTCCAGCCACCATTAACAAGACCCCTTGCCAAAGGACTGGCCCTCACCACGTGAAAAATCATGCAGCTTAAGGCTTGGAGCGGCTCTGCACTGCCTGGAAGAGACCATCATGACTTCTTCAGGCCTGGGTAAAAATATTAACTCTTTCCTTGTACAGATGAAACTTACAAAGCACTATACCTCTCTTAAATCAGAGAAAAAGACAGAGTGAAGCCATGTAGAGAGACAATATGAACACATAAAAGTCAGTGAAAGAAGATTCACATTTTAGATAAGAAGAGAATGAAGAGATGCCTTAGTTTTAGGCTGAAATTCTTTTGTGAAGCCATGGTAATGGACTGTAATATAGTAGAATATTCCTTTCAGTCGTATAAAATGTATTGGGGAGATGAGAGTTTTCAGATTGCAGATATGAGCAAAAGCATTTGTGGTGAACTAAGTAAATACTGAAGAAGCTGTGATCTTATGAGAAGCTTGAACAGAGAGAGAGATACAGTAAAGGTCTGCCCTCAGGAAAAGAAGATCTCTGTTCCTAAAGATGAAGATAATTTTAAAAATAGATGAAGAGAACCTTTGCTTTAGAACTGCTCATCTTTGAAATAGTACCCCATGAGTTTACATGGCCCATAATGCAGCTGTGAGAAGGTTGAGTGACATGGGAGGGACTTCACAAACGCATATTCCCAGGCAGCTCATATTTGTGAGATGTGAAGACATTAGAAAACTGTTCTTCTTGTAGAAAAGTTACCCTGACATGTCAAAAGAGACTTCTCTCTCTAAAAGAATTGATAAAAGACTATTTTTAGAAGTGGTAAACTAACCTTAAGTTTTAAGTTTTGTCTCTGCATGTTGTCAGTAAGAAAGAAAA
Source organism: Hirundo rustica (assembly GCF_015227805.2). Lineage (NCBI taxonomy): Eukaryota > Metazoa > Chordata > Aves > Passeriformes > Hirundinidae > Hirundo > Hirundo rustica. The sequence goes on from NC_053450.1 coordinate 100,997,760, forward strand.
AGAGCTTGTGGGGAAGAGAAGAGTTTTGAAGGGTTTATTCTGATTCTTATTAATCTTTTCTCTCTTGTAGTTTTGTTAATAAAGCTTTCTTTATACCCTTTAAAGTTTAAGCCTGCTTTGCTTTTCTTCTAATCCTATCTCACAGCAGAAAAAGAGTAAATAATTCTAGTAAGCACTCAAACCACTACACTAATTAGTGTGTTGGCCAGGAAACAAAAATAAGCAAACTAAAACCACTACAAAGGCCTAATTGTAATGTTAACAATCCCAAAGCTACCCACCTCCAAGGTACAGCTACACCTCACCAGGCACGTTGTAGAAATTGCTTCTCTGCTGTAGACTCCAGGACAGTATGGATGAATGTAGAAGAGAGATCTCTGAAGTTGGGTTTTAGAAGATAAGGTTTATTGTAAAGGATATGAGGCCTTGCTTTGAGCTGCCAGGCGCAGCTCGTGGCAAGGCCTAGGGAGGTGGGGGAAGGGAGAGGTAGGGAGAGGAAATTCCAAGAGAGGAAAGTCCCCGGGGAAGGGTGCCAGGCAAAGAGCAAAGGGCAAAAGGGACTGTCCAGCCCCCTCGGGACCCCTTATCAGGGGGCTTCAAGGTGGGATGGAACAGGACTTGGGTCAATGGGGTTACAGATACCTGATACTTCAGGGGAGGGTTACAGGTGTGGGATGAACCATACATTGGGGGTGAGACAGGACATTCCATTTGACCTCTGGGTCTAGGTGCAGGTGACCTTCAGCTGGTCACATAACTGTTTTCCCAGACATCCAGTAGCTAGGACATCTCAAACATCAAAACTTATTTTCAATTCTATCTCATTTACAGGTTTCACATTCTCAGAATCTAAGCAGTCATATTTATAGGGCTTTCTGGCTTCATCCTCCCCAACAGCACGTGCTCTGTATTCTTTTTGACTCTATCTTTAAAAGAGAAGCAAGATAATTTCACACCAATCTGTAATAAAGGTATGCATTAGTAGTCACTCAAGTTCCACCTAAACACAAAGAAATAGTATAAAAGTAAATGAAGAATGAGGGAAAAATACAAAAGAACAGTATAAAGGAAGGTCAAGAATGGGGGCAAAGTTAAAGAAGACTCCATCAAAACTGCTAGGATCAGTTGATGGGCTAAACCTGTCTCCTCCCCTATCGGGTAAGAATCATACTCTATGCATGCTGAATACTTTCGCTGGGGATTAGATCTTGTCTGTGTAGTACTATGAATTATGTTTTTGCAGTCAGACACTATCAATGACCTGTCACAATTTTATCTTAATAAAGAATATTATTCCTTAAACTGTTAGTGTGAATCCTTCATGGACACTAGCATTCGCCAGCAGTGAGTAACATAGTCAAGAGGAAGATAAAGAGGAAGACCCACTGAGGAGTGTCCCATATTCTGTTTTGGTTTATTTCTCTAACTAAGTCAGTTAAACCACCCTCCAATCCAGCAGGACTGCTCCCTAAAGGGTCCCCCTAACAGGATGCTGACAGACTGGTTGGGCACGAGGTTCTCAAATTTCCTGAGGCACTGACAGCCAAATTAAATACTAAGGGTCAAGTACATCTCCCCATTAAAGGTCAAGGAAACATTCCCTTTTCATGTGACATCCCCACTTATGTCCAATGAAGCACTTTAGTTTGTGGATACTAAATACACTTTTTAAAACTGCTTTTCTGATAGTTTAAACATCTTCAGAATTTATTTCCATTCAAACACTATTACATTTATTGTATTCTAGGTAGACAAAAATCTTGGGCTACCATGCCCACAGAAAACCTCAACATAAAAGCCCTTGCTTAAAAAATCCCTTTACAAAGAAGGGGGAAAAATTTAAAAGAGGATAAAAGAAAAAGAAAAAAACTGTTTGCTTGGGGGATTTTTACGTTCTTGAGAAACAAAGTGAGGGCATACAAACATGTGAGGTCATGACAACAGGAAAAAAAGTAACTTTCTGTTAAAGCAGAAGGCTGGAATTTGAAGAGCTCTGGAAAATGAAACAAACCGTGGAATGTTTCAAAATAAAAAAACTAGATACTCAATAATTCTCAGTAAAACACCCATCCCTCACTATCCTTAATAGAAGTGTTCAACCCACTACTTTTGTCCAGTTTTATAACTTTTCCCTTCTTCTCAGAAGACTTCTCAGAAAATTGTTGCATGCATGTCCCCTACTTTAACTTTGACAGGCTATTTAATTACTCACTCTATCCTTTTTTTCTGAAAGTGTATTTTCTAGACCTCTGTATTACAAAAGTGTATGGGGAGTGAGAGGGGCAGATACAGATATTTCTCCAGATGCAGTTATTAACAAGTGTGATACAGTGTCTTGGTTTGAAAAACAGGTATCCTCTAGGGAGGGGCAGGGCCTCTCTAGGAGTGGGGAATTCCAATCCCTTCCCTCCAAGTTATTATAATTTAGAAGATTAAAGAGGCTTTTCAGTCAGAGCTATGGGGAAAGGAATAACAGTTCTTTACTAGTAAGTATAACAAGACAAACAACAACAAATACAGTATTAATAATAAACAGAACCAGGAACCTCAAGGGGCTTTGTTTCACAAAGCCCAGGGCAGTCTGATCTCTTGGGGCTCTGAGAGCACCAAGGTGGAACAGTGGAAACTCTGGGGATGGTGGCTGGAATGGCAGGGGTCCCCAGCAGGCAGGAGGGAATGTCCTGGCAGGTAAAAAGGGGTGGGGGGGGGGGGGGGGGTGGTGTGGAGGTGGTCCCAGCAAAGTGAGCAGTGCTGAAGAAGCTGCAATGGCTGGACAGGACTGGCCCAGCTCCAGCAGGGCAAGCAAAGGGGGCTCTGAATTCCTGGGCACAGGAGCAGGTAACGGATGATAGAATTCCCAGGACCGGACGCAGCAAGCAGCAGCCTGACCATCCTCTGATGCCGAGAGCGCTCAGCTCCCCCAGCACTGTCCTTTTCCCTCCCCCAAAACTTCGTGTAATCTTCTCCCTTCCGGCCACTTCTTTTGTGTTAGTATCAGCACTCTAAATATCAGCACTTTGTTTCCTAGTAACTTATGGGGAAAAATTCTTTAAGACAAAATGGAACAAACTTAACCCCCAACACACAGTTATCCAGCTCCCTTTATAGAAAACAGAAAGAAAATGTCACTTCTAGGGCATGATTCAGCTCAGCCTAAGATCAGAGTCTAAAAGTCAGATGAACAACACCTTAAAACAATCTATTTCTCGTCACTGATTATAAAAGAAGCCAACATGATTACCTCAGTTGATGATGCCTTAAATTAAGTAAAATCCTACCGTGACTTAGTTATGTATTGTGAAAAATGCCAATCACTTGTTTTAAAATTTTAAAAGTTTAATAGTAATAAAATGGTTATAAAAATAGAATCAGAGTAATAAAAAATTGAACAATTAGGGGTAGGACAATATGAGACAATAAAAATAAAGTAACAGACATTTGGGTTCCTTCCTGGGCAAAAAGCTCCGAAGAAGGACCCCTGTTAACAAAGGATTATTTCTTAAAAGCAATAGCCTGTTGAATATTCATACATTTCATACATGATGCATAAATTCCATTCAAACAAAGAATTGTCTCTGGTTAGTGTCACTTTTTTTCCCTTAATCTCTGTGGCGTCTTTTTGGGTCTGAGCAAGGCAGGAGAAGTTGGTCTCTTCTGATAAGGAAGTCATGAATTCTTTTTCTCTGAAAGATTTAAGTTTTCCTGTGGCTGGTATATAAAAACTACATTTACCATACTATCAAAATATTAATACAACATTACTAATCAATACAACATAATACATGTGATATATGTCCTAGAGTTAATTCGTGTTAAATGTTATAATATGTAATTAATTCTCTGTAAATGTAATGATAACCATAAAGAGCAAGTTTTATTTCTAATTGAGTATACAATGGGTTAACTGTGACTAAAACAGCATGGAGGGGGCACAGGGAATTCTCTGTTAAAGATTACACGGAGGGACACAAGGAAGCTATGCCAGGAATTACACGAAAAGGGACACGAGAAAACTTCTGCCGAGAATCGTTAGAGGAGAACACAAAAGGACGGAAAAGGAAGATAGAGAACCCAGAGGACCGAATGATTACATCAGATCGATATCTTATCCATCCCCGCCCAACATTAACATCTCTACACCATCCCCAGACACAGCAATCACGACATTGTTCTCCAGCGCAAATCCATTCAACTGCATTAGAACCCAAACATGAATATCTAATGAAGCTGCCTTGGAAGAGGGCATCTTAGGGTCCCAATTTTCTCTCAGCGAACCAGTGTATAAAAATCGGCAGCCCCAGACCAAAATGTGAACTGAGGGGGTGACATACTGACAGAGTGTGTTACCGTGTTCACCCGGCGCCGAAACCCTGGGGTTCGACGCTGTCCCTTTTAATTGTGGCTATCGGAGACTGTTATTTTGTCTCAAAATAAAATTCTAAATTTTGATTTATTGAATTTAGTCTATCACATTTATTACAATACATATAGTAAATAACTTATGTAGAGCCATATAATATGCACTTTTCACATGTATACTGCTTGTACAGATCATGCTTGAGATTCTCTCCTTGAAAATAGCTGGACTGTGTAGAAACTATCAGTAATAATATGTGCAGTTGTAGCTACAGCATAGGAGCTCAACCTCACAAATGTCTAATCTGATAGGGAAAAGTTATTCAACAATATGTGCTGCAGGGATAAAATAGAGAGATCCTTAAAAAAACAAAAGAAACAAAAACAAACAAACAAAAAAACCCAACAACCCAACAAAGAAACCCCCCTCCCTCACTGACCTGTGCACAGCTAAAAGAATGCTAGACCAGAAGTTCAGCTTCTGATATGTGTGAGGTTTTAGGTTTCCTGTTCATCAAAGGAACTGGCTTTCAAAATAAAGAATCCAGTAACCATCACAGAGCAACAAACCTTCTTAACTGAAGTAACTGCCAGCTGTAATACAACATCAAATCAAATTATTCTCTAGCATAGGGAAAATGCAGTAACTCCGAGCACTTTATTAATAGATACTTAAATTGACAGTGATACAATTGCATCCTCACTCAGCCAAACAAGCCCTTCTGTTACCTAGAAATATAAGACTTATAGATGCATTACTCTACACCAGTACTAAGATACTAAGATACAAAAGTAGGTGATTCTTTGGGAGGGCAAGTCTTACTTTTAAGGATCACAGAGACATAAGATAAGTGCTTGTATTCACACCTGACAGCAGAGCCACAGCGGCCACTTGATTAGGAGCTTTTGTAAATGTCATCCTCTAAGAAGACAGAAAGGTTCTGATAACTATCAACAGCATGCCTCTCTAAGATCTTAGTGCAGCCGGGTGTAAACAAGTTGTTCCTGAAGAATTAAGAGAGCTAGAGCCTTTGTATCCATACTAAAGGTATCTTGGGCTATGTTTGCAGTGACAGAAGCATTCAAAGAATAAAAAACCTAAACACAGTACTTTGCATTTGCCTTTTACTCCTGATTGCACTGGATTGTTTTCAACTGCCCTGATTCTGCCAAATATGTGCCACAAAACAGAACATAAGAGGTCATGTTGTATTAGATTGATTCCCTCAACAGCAGTTACAGCACAGACGTGCATACGTCAGCAAGCCCTGTTTCCACTGCAAAACCCAATGCCATAGGAGGAGGTATTTCAAGGCTGGAGAGGAGCTATAGGAGCGCAGACAGAAATTTTCCAGCTGGGACTTCTGAAGGGGACTAGTACACTGTGTCATGCACAATTTCTCTCTTCCCTGGCCCAGAGGTTCACAAAGGAGAGGAGATGTCACAGTAGCATCATGCCAAAGTGCAAAGCCTGGCCTCACTGATGGGTAAGATGGCTAACTGGGCTTGATCATGAGCCAGCAACTTGCCTTAGTAGCAAAGGGAGTTAACGGTGTCCTAGGCTTCATTAAGTGTTGCCAGCAGGTCAATGGAGGTGATACTTCCCTATTATGCAGCACTGATCAGGTCACACTTGGAGTGCTGGATCTAGGTCTGAATTTCCCTTAGCAACAGAAAGATGGAGAGAGTCCACCAAAAGCCAGCAAAGATAATTAAAGCATCTCATGGATACACAAAGTCCAAGAGCTGAGACTCTTCAACCTGGAGAAGAGAAAGCTTAGGGGGATCTTGTGTGTAGATACACCCTGTAGGACAAGGTTGCAGGAAGGACAGAGACAGGCTCTTTACAGTGGTGCCCAGTGACAGGACCAAAGGAAATATGCACACACTGAAGAACAGAAGATTCTCTCTGAACATAAAAAAACACCTCTTTTGTCTTACTGTGAGTTTGTCCAAGTACTGGCAAAAGTTGCTCAGAAGCTTTCAGAGCCTCCATACTTGAAGATATTAAAAAGCCATCTGGACATAGTCTTAGATAATTCTGGTATAGATAGGTATGCTTGAGCAATGGGATTGAACAGGGTGGGTTCCAGAAGTCTTTTCCACCCTTAACCACTCTATGATTCTGTATGCTTTCACCTTTTGCCACAGCCACAAGTTGCACTGAGCAGACAGACCTCCTTGAGAGTTCAGAGACTCTAAAAACAAACTATCAGCTCTTGTGATCTTTCTCTACATTGTCTCGTCTACATACATTAGGTGAACAGGACATACTTTTAGGATACGCATCTTTCTTCCTCCCCCTGTGCAAAGACAGCAATACTCAACAGCCTGGACTGATTCCTGTAGCAGTTCATAAAGACAAGCATTTCAGGCTAGTTGATTTACTAAAAAAGAAACATAGCTAACCTGATGGATTTTTTTCCCCTTTAATTGGATATATTTCTGTGCTACAATGAACAGATTGTATAAATGCTAAGCTGCTATTCCTATTAACTATTACTATTTTTCCTGTAAAAAAGTGAGCTCAGAACACACATAAAAACTTTCAGGTACTGGGAGGCATGGCTGAGATAGTTAATTCTATGTCAAACCCACATTTCTAGCAGCAGGCTATGTCTGCACTTTCTCTCATTGGGTCTATTCAAAAAGCCAAAAAGAAAAGAAGACCCACTGCCTCTGATTTCCATCGTTTGCATTAGACAAAGAGAGGACTGGGAAAGGCAGTAGGCATTTCTGTGTTTTGTTTCTCAAGAGATAAACTTACTATTTTCATATTTGCGTAATTTGCGTATCATTTCCTTTTTTCCCCCCCAGCATTCTATTGTAATTTTTAATCTGTATACACCCCTGGGATCATCACTTTGCCCACTCAAGTTTTCATCAGATATCTTCCTATTCTGCAGAACAGTAGCATGCTGTGGAGTCTCTCTCTCAGTTCCTAGGAGAATTCACTTTAATGGAACTTCAAAACACGCAGTCTCTGGAAGTTTTATTTACAAAATACCTGTGTTTAGAAGGCAATAATCCAATTGTTTTCAATAGGGACTAATTATACACCATTTCTTTTGCCTTTCTATTTCATTCTGCAATCTCAGGGCATGCAGATTTACCCTTATGTCTGTGAATGGGACTTCTCAGGTAGCTCCTTTGATGCCTCTTCTCCCTCCCTTCCTGGACAGGAAGGGGCCTCAAGCATCATCCAAGCCCAGGGGCATTCCAGAACACATCTAGATAATACTTGAGGAAGCATGTGCCAGGAAGCCCACACCTTGTTCTGTGTTTCCCTTGGAGGACACCTATATCTATTTCTGAACATGTAATTAATTTTTCCCATTCCTCTTTTTCTCATATCACTTCCAATGTTTCCCCATGAAATTCAAGAAGTCAACAGGAGAAAAGAGTTAAACAAGGAAGGGAATTAAGTGTGAATGATGCCCTTACAGCTCCTCTGTTTGGATTTTCTTTAAATCCCAAGTCTTCTCTGACTTTTACCCTTGGTCACTTGTAATTCGCCGAAATTTTTGTACAATTGCTGTATAGTTGCTTTATCTTTCTGTTTCCATAAAGTCAAACAAATACACACATGCATATTTAAAATGATGCCTAAGAAACTCCTTTCTTTGTCAATAACTTCATCTGCGTGCTGACAGAAAGACAAGAAGAGGCAGACCTGCAAGTTCCTTTAATCACAGGAATCCTGTATAGGTGATTATTGCACATGCCACACAGCAGAGTGGATTCACAGCTCAAGTATATCAGTGGCAGCTCTGACTGAAAATGCCCTGAAGTTTACTGCTTTTTCATCCACCAGCACCAGTAGGTTTGCATGGGCAGTAGAAAAGGAGCATTACAACCACTTTTATGAAGAGCCTTCATCATAATTCCTCCCCTTAAATGATCAGCAACTCAGTTGTAATCATCAGAGAATTCTCCCTCTATTGTGCACTGTCTCAGGAACAGGAGGTTGAATGTGAACAGCTCTGTGGCTCTAGAAATGTTGCAAAAGTGGTTCACTTAATGGAAGTGCACTGAGTTTCCAGCTCCCTTCAATCACTCTCACTCCATGGGTGTTGCTGAGGATTTCCACATGAACACTTTGGCACCTGTGCATGCACTCTTCACGTACTTTTAAAGCAGCATTGGATATAATGGACTTTAAGAGTTTTTTTAGGATTCTGTTCAAGAGTCCAAATTTCTGAGTAATAAATCTTGCCACAGAGCACTGCATAACCAAGATACAAACAGACTGTACATTTTTGCCTGTGCTTCAGAGAGCAGGCCAAGAACAGAGCAGGATTTGCCACCTTCAACTCATGAAATCAAATCTGATCTAACAAAACTTAATGCTGCTTTGGCTCACCTGTCAGGTGGAACAAATAGGAAGGGTTTCTCACAATGAACAACATGTGCAAAGAAACTAGAAAATATAATCCTGCTAAATAAACCTCTCATTTTTATTCAATACAGCAAGTCAACCATACCATACAGTAACACTAAACCACTTCATAAGCTGTTGACGCAGATGTTAGGACTACGACCTAGTCTTTTTTATTTCAGATTATGTACTTTCTAAAGATTGTAACAGAGGTGGGCTGATGACATGATACCATCTGATATAATTGTTTCAAGAAATTGAATTTCAGATTGATGACTAAAGTGTATATAACACTTCTGGTTTATACAGAAACCAAGTGCTGCTTCATAGTTCCCTGTCACTGATAATCTGCTGGTGAGTACCAGCAGACAGATCTTCTCAGAGACACCTTTCTAGCAACTGGTCTCCCGCTGTGATGCAAAAGCATTTACTCACACAAATACACTCTGCATTTTAAAATATCTTTTAAACAGACACCTTGGGTTTTGAGGCTTATCACTAATCCTGGATGGAAAAATCTCTTAAGTCTTTCTAGAGAGACAGTGTTATTTCAGTAGCTTCAAGTGCAAGCAGGCCACAGTGAATGCTGAGTCTGTACAACAGAGGAAACATCAGGACAAACGAGATTTGGCTCCTTGGTGGAGCAGGAGCTATCTGCCAGCCTAGAGGTGCATAGCACTAGGTATATGTACTTTCAAGGATCTCTGTGACAATGGTGTAAGGCTTTCAGCCTCAATACTAGTGGTGTTGCAGATGCAACACAGAGACGGTTAAATCCATGCTCCCATAAAAGGTCTTAGTAGCAACAGCTCTCTGCAGAGGAACAAGTGTATTCATACTGAACTGAGTAGTTCTCTTATGTAGATCACCTAGATCTCTTATGTAGATCACCTGACCTATGACTCAGATTGAAATCAGCTTTGATTATCACTTTGTATTTTAAAATTTCAGATTTTGACAAAGAAAGAAAAGGTTTGGGTTTTTTTCCCTCAGCTTTGATGGAGATTTCTTAGATTTTCTTATAAGATAGTTTTGGGGGGGGGGAAATTTATATATATATATATATATATATACCCACTTCAGACCAAATTATATTTTGACTTATCAGGGCTGCATAAGATTCAGAACATAATGCAGCCTGAAAGATCTGTAATTCTGAATTTATGGTAATGTTCAAAGCAAAAAAACATGGATTGTCTTTAAATCAATGGCCAGCAGTTGGAAGAAAACACCATGTCCCTTCTCTAGGCTAATATAATGTGGTACAGTGCCACAAAATAAGGTCTGTACATTCTGAAGATGTCTTTTTCATAGTCCATTCCATGGCAAATAGTGATTATTACCAATATGCTTATTTGGTAATAATTACAGATGGGGGGGGGGGGGGGGGGGGGGGGGGGGGAGGGGAGGGGAGTAAATCAGTATCAACTAAATGAGCTTAGTATTCTGCTACTTATAATCACATCAAGCATAAACATCCTATCCTGAAAAATGGCAGCTTTAATAGGAGAGGAAAAGATACTTTGCACTTGGAGCACGTATATATTAGCACCTACATATTATAGCCCTTATGAGTTTTAGAGAGTCCTTTTTCTCCTTGGCTTTCCATTCTTTGCTTACTTCCTAGAGGATTACAATTACAATTGCAACAACTTGACATTTGAGGAAAATAGCAATTACTCTAGTTTAATCATGGAGCACATTTTACCACCACGCAACAGAGCTTCTTATCCTGCAACTAACTGAAGATCACTTATTTGGAAAATCCTGTTACTTCAGTAAGGTTTCATGGGCAAGTCCAACAACAGAATCATGACCTGAAATAAAATCTCCTTTTAGGTTTTCTTAAGGCCATTTGCCTCATATGTGTAAATTATTTGTCTTCATCTAAAGATTCATTTTAAAAAATGAACAAAATTGAAACTCAGTATTCTAAACAGAGCAAAAATTACTGTAAGTAGTTTCAGAGAAAGTTAACGTATTTATAATCTCTACTCCAAACCTGCTCCCAAAGGTGCTAAATGACTTGCTAAACTTGAGCAATAAAAAAATTCTCTGGAAATTCTCTGTATGTGATGAGCTGTATATGGGGACCAGAGCAAGAAAACTTAGTTTTCAGTTGACTTAGTTTTCAGTTGATTCAAACTAAATCACACTGGCATTCACAAAGTACAAAATGAAAGACAGAAAATTATAAAATATAGAGGAAAACCACTAGCACCAAAATTTGGGGGCCAGATCTATTACCACAGTTCAAGAATGCAAGACCCAAAAATGGAAAGAAGAAAAAGAATGTGAAAAACTTAGTCCATAAAAAGCAATCAGCATGCCATACAGAAGAACTAGAAGAACCTCAGCTACCCAAGTATATGGGGAAGAAACAAGTAAAATTTGATTTTGGAATGCTTTGACTCCTAATAATGATTGACTATCAATACTAAAAGAGAAAGGATAAGCAACATCAATCCAGAATCCTTATCCTCATCTCCAATGCCTATAAATCTACTTTAAGTCCTTGGAGTTGAAACTGAATTAAGCAGTACTGACTGAACAAGTTGTCTACCCTCTCCACTTCCCAATGGAAAACCTTCTATACTTTGCAGGTTTCATCACTCTGCATAACAATGAGAAGAAGTGCGGTGACTGGAAAGGGTACTAATCAACAGATATGAAATGTACCATCATGCAGCAGTAGCAGCAAGAGACAAACCATGCACTGCAATTTAATGGAAAGAGGCCGTGTTTATACCTAAGAAAAATTTTCAGGGGACTGATTGCAGCTGCTATTACAATGAGAGGATGTGACATAATGACCCAAGTGACTATTTCATGTTGTTCCAGTGAACCACTCTACTCACCAGCTGGGAAGCCAGCAGAGACTTCATTAAGTGCATCTATTCAGTAATTACTGCATCCTTCCCTGCACCACTACTCTAACTTTCCATGCAGTCATAGCACAAAGCTGTTGGATGTAATCATGAGGGTTCATTTCTCAGTCCTAAAAATTTCAAGCCTGTAGCTATTAGAAATTTGGAATGGAGTTTCAGCAGGTTTGTTAGATACAAGCTCTGTCACCTGGCAAGGAGAAATAGGGAGCAAAATCATATCAGCATAACCTTGATGAAGTCTTGCAAGCTATGCATGGAAAAACTGCATTACTTGCCTGCTTTGTATGAAGGGCAGTTCCTTCTCTAACATACAACAACTTCAACTGGAAAAGACCAGGACAGAGTCTTTTCTCATTTAAAGCAGTTTTCCTGACTGCAGTGGAGTGATGAATACTTACTGCTGGTCAGGATTATGCCCCTTGGTTTGATTTGCATAAATACACAAATAAGTGAATTATATGTTCAGGAGCCTTTTGCTTTCTTAGTCATGCAAAGCTACAAAACTCAGAAAAATTAACTTGATGAGTGAAAAAAACCACTACATCAAAACAAAAGACCAATTAGTAGAGCACAAGGGTTTAAAACAGAAAATCTGCAGCAAATACACAAATCCCCAAGGACAGTTAGTTTGAAAGCTCCTAGACTTTAATCCTCAGCAGGAGGAGGAGGATGAGAAGGAGGCAGACCTCTGGCTTTCAACATGGGAGAAGGAATAGTCTTGAAAGAAGCTTCTCCCTGTCAGAGCCTGCCTGCTCAGGAACAGGCCTGGCTGCCTTCCTGCCTAAACCTGAGCTCAAAAGGCACAGAAGACTTCTTGCCTCTTTATTTATTTTGAAATTTAGGGATTCTAGAAAATCTGAATTTTTAAATTAATACCTTTGTATCAATTCAGAAAGCACTGGAAGAAGGAATAGTTGGCCAAAGACCAGAAAGAAAAAAAAGCAGAGGCAACGTTATTTCTCAGATGGTAAGATCGGGCCCTTCCTTGTACGTAGCAACCATCATTTGTTGTCTGTAGAAGAGACCTGATTGCATTTCTTTCCTTCACAGAAGAAGGACAGGCGGACAAATTCTTGGTCCAGGATCTAGCACAAAGAGAATAGGTGTCCTCGTCTCCAGCCAAGTGTCTCTGCCTTCTCCCCTATTTGCACCTTGTGTTTGAATCTAAAATCACCACGAAACAAAACTCAGGACTTCTATAGTAACTGGAGGGAAAGCTTTTACAGGCAAAATGTGTGTCAATTTTAAAAATTTATTTTACACATTGGATAGAACAATGTTTCCAGATGCTTCTGGATATAAAAACCCAGAAAACTGGAGTTTTACTGAAGTTAAGATCTCAGTCACAGAAATGTAATAAATGCTGAAGGAAAACATCTTCTTTTTAATATTTATGTTTATCATTTCCCAGGTTTAAAGACAGTGGACCAATGTCTAGAGTCAATTACAACAGCAAGTAACACTTATCTGGCATTCTGAGTTAATAGTCTCTCATTTGCACTGCAGTGAGAAGACATTCCACGGGGAGGGGTGGGGGGTGGGTGCCACGGGGGGTGGGGAAAGCCTTAACTTCCTCTCTGTTATGTTTTAGTGGAGGAAACCTTAGCCAAAATCAAACAAGAGCTCAAATACAGTATCTTGTGTATATAAAACTTCATGTACTATAATTTGGTGACATAAACCATGGCAAATAAAGATCTTGAAATCTTCATCTGAGACAAACTCAGCTTTCTGGAGCAAATTAAGTTGCATGATTCCAGTTCTCGAATAGTGCCACTAAATGGTTCACACTGTGGCTCCAATCTTTCCATCAACTACCAGTGCAAGAAATCCGTAAAAGTGCAATATTCAAAATCCTCACTGGGCCAGTGCACCTCAATCCCCCTCAGAGTCTCTGTCAAAACACTTATATCTAGAGGAAAAGGATTGTTTCTTCATACAGAAGAAAGCTACCTCGTATTGTCACACATTTGCCTTTCTGATATGGCACATCCCTCTCTTCTGCAGGGATCTGTGAAGTACTTGGGAAGTGTGCATTTCCCACAGCTCTCACTTCCCAACACCAATGTGGTAAGCAGCTAAGGTGAGAACTAGAACAGTTGAGAAGCTGCTCTGGTTTGCTCTGCTCTGTAAGCAGATGCTGGCCAACTGCAGAGACACAAGGTATCCAACCATAAGCCTTCAGCAAGCAGCTCTTTTTGCACCAGGCTTCTTCTTCACCCTCATACTTTCATGTTTGATATTAGGCACAGGTCTTTCATTAATTTTCATTAAATTTTTTATTAAGTTTCATGGTCAGTAATCAGTTTTCAAAACACTGTGAAGATCATGATTTCTTAGAAGTTAGTTTAAATGTGTATCAATGCAAAATATTTTCTCTTCATAGGGTCATTTAGGTTGGAAAAGATGTTTAAGACCACTGAGACCAGCTGCAAATTGTATACTGCCAAGTGAACCAAAAGAAGCAATGGAATGACCAAACATCCTTCCCCAATGCTCTCAACCATGCAGTTGGGGGTGACAATAGTGAAGATTTAACTTGCAATTATTACCATGCTTCCCTTCTAATAGTACAGATATTTCATCATGGACATAGCTACCCAAACTCCCAGTATGTTGTTCCCACTCTGTCTGGAACAGAGTTGGACAACAATTTGCAAATGTTGCATGACAACTATGATTCATTCTGCACCCAAAGGGAAGTTACTTTCACTCAAACTAATACTTCTCTGTTCCTCAAGGTATCAGCCTTGCCTCTCAGCTAACATTACAGTAGCAGATGCAGCAGCTCAGCATTTCCCAAGAACTTCTTAAAAATCATCAGGACACAAAAAACAGAATTCTCATCTAATGGGAAAAAAGATATTTAAGCCTATCCCTAATACACTGATTTTGCTGTGGGGTTTCTTGGATAGATTTATTTTCTTCAGTATAATGATAACAAATACATGAATCATTTAGGTCTGACTACCACAGTGCTGGTAATACTACATAGTATGTTTACAAAGTTTTTAGTTATGTGATTCAATACAATGCACACTTGCCCAGATATAAAAATATATGTTATATAATACACAGATCATAGGATCAATACACTGTGTGCATCAAATATAGATGCACGCCAAAGTAGCACAGGAGCTGCAATGCAACTATCCTAAGAAGCAGGAAAAACCTGAGTCTTGCTTTAAGACCGTTTGAAGGGGATCACTCTAACATGAGTTCTTTCCCATTGTTTTAATCAATCCCTTTACACCAATAAGGAGAAACAAAATCTGAGTAGATATAAATGAAAAAATATCAGTTTCCTAACAAGCAAAACTGCAACAGGCAAAAAAATAACAGTAAATAATCACTAGATACAAACTGATAAATCTCATTAACTTCCTGAGAACCAAGAGAAATCCAAAATGGCGAAATACTTCTTTTAAGGTGGCATCCATCACAGGCAACTACATCTAGGGAGACAAAGCAAAAATGGCATCTGACCAAGATAGCAGCATTCACCAGCAACCATACTGCTCGGGAGACAAAAGGGAAAGCGTTGCACTAAACCCTCCTGGGAAGGTAGGAGTTTACAAAACAGCTCTTGTGGCATATGGGAATTGTCAGTACATGTGGGGTCAGCTCCACCGCCCGCTGCTTCCTTTTGTCTCCCACTATACTCCACCAGTGTCGATGCTGCTGCTGTCCTCTGAGCCACTGGTGTGTTGAATGTAGAAAGAAACAGACTCCTGGAATTAACAGGGGGTGGCGTGGTGAGGGACCAGCTCAAGCTTTGCACTGACAATAAAGGTTCGCAAAGTTTCACTCTGAAACAGTTTTTGATTGCAGAAATGCAGTTTTTCTGGGCAGCTAGCCCAGAACTCCTTCCCCTTCCCCACACTGCCAACCAACCTCTGCCTTAAGAAATATGCCACCACACAAAAATGAGCACAAAGGGAAGCCTCTGCTCACACTACCTCAGCTTTAAGATGAAAGCCAAGAAGTGTGGCAAGAGATGAAAAAGCAAGCCAAAAGGTGAAGTACAGGACTCTACCTGTGTGCTCCAACCTTTTTAAGTCTACCATACCAGCCTGCTGGTTCCAGACGTGCCACCTTAAAGACACAGTAGCCTTAAAGAGATGTGCAAACCTTAAAGAGACAGTAAAAATTTTTTGGGCAGGGATAGATTTGAAATACAATAGCATATTTGGTACCCAAGACAACTCTCAGTTCTAAACCCTGAGTCATTTGATGCTAAATTGGTCCGCTTGTATTGTGAGCATGAGTAGCAATAAAGACAGCAGGGCAACAACCCAGCAATCCTGTTGTTTTGTTCCTGAATTTAAAAAACAGAAAACAAAACAAAACAAAAAATACAAAAAAACCCCCACCCAAAGACAAAGAAAATGTTCATCCACCAAACTGACACAAACTGATAAAAACGCACTACTAATAATGATGCTGAGAGTGAAGAGATTTAGATAGGGGGGTGCAAAAGTGAGCATATTGCAACAACCTGTGGCCTTCCCATTAGAGAAAGAAATTTCAAATATGGCATTGGCCTGGCAGTTTCACCTCTAAAGTGCTACATGAACATTAAGAGATAGTTAAGATATCTTAACTATGTAAAGATATTTTAATGAAACATATATCTCCAGTTTTTTTCAACAAGCCTAATGCTTGCATGATGTTAATGACTGCAAAACTAATTCTCCTTTAATCAGAGGACTAAACAGATATCTCCTTCCACACCAATAAAAGCTTGTATCTATCATTATTAGATGAAATTCTGGCCCAGTTTTGTTAGTACCACCCAGGAAAAACTTTCCTGAGTTCACAATAGTAAGGAAGTGGAATCTCTGTCTTCTTAAAGGTATTCAACAGGAATTTCTATTGATTGTTACAATTAAGTTATCCATATACTTTAATTTTGATTTAATCTAAAAATTCAAGTGGGATGTAAGCTTGCTTTGCTTCTAAGATCTACATGGATATGTATAGGGGTACATATATATACACATATCCTAGTAAGATAATCATTTATAGCAAAGCAGTCTGCTCCGAGAATCCTCAGATTTTGTGTACCAAGTCTATTGGAAAAATCCCTTTCACTTTGAGAAGCCTCACTCTTCCCCAAGGCATAAACTTAAACATGAAACAGCATTCTCCAAACAAATACAGTAATCCATCCTAAAATTCCTAATCTTTCCTCCATGTTTCTCATTGTCTCAGCAATTTTACTTCTTGTGTTTGCGAACAATTGGATATATATCTCTGTGCAAAGTGAGAAATGACAAAAGATTCCAGAATTTGAAAACACTGGCTAATTAAACAATAAAATATTGCAAAGAAAGCCATGGCTCCGAAGGATGACATTCTGGGTTCATAGGAAGGAAATACAGCTAGCAAGCTGGAAATCTGCAATCCTGGAGCCCAGGCTTTCCTGAGGTAAGGTTTCAAAACAAAAGTATGCAAACATCTTGGTGAACTTGTGCCAAAATCTAGCAAAAGGATGTAGAGTAGCTACATATCAAAGGCAAGTTTCTTGGGCAAAATAAAATACAGAAGACGGAATGCAAAACCAATGCAGGCAAAAATTGCAGGGCACCTGTACATTTTAGAGGCATATATTGACAAACGGCAGTTGACAACAGCTGTCTTTTAGCTGTACTTACTGGAATTACTAAGAAAGACTGGAAAGAAAGAAAAAGAAAAAGAGACAAATGAAATCAGGCTCACCAATTTTAAAGTTATATCCATCGATACTGAATGTAGCACTCTGGCATTTTTTAAATGCTTCCTTTCTGCTACTTGAGTCTGTCATGATCCTGCCAGCTGTACTTTCAGCAGCTGCCTTTCTCTCCGTCCTGGAAGCAGAGCACTCTTAGCTGCCCTTGAGTATCTGCCTGTGACAGCACATACACCAAGCCTCACATCTTCTTAGGAAGCCAGATCTGAGAGGCATGCAACAAAGAATTTTCTCCTCCCCCAAATACTCTCATTGGCAAGTTACCTACACGCCTGCTCAGAGTTCAACTGGTTAGAGGCTCCCTAATCAAAACCAGCAGTCAATTAGTGCGAGACTACCAAGTCAGTGAGCCAGCTGCAGCTGTCAAATCTCTGTGTAGGAGGTAGCACACAAGAAAATGATAAAGGGTTAGATTTTCCTGTTATCCACCCACTGACGCTCTCTGTATTCCCTTCTATGCTGCAACCAGTTTCTGTGGCTCCTTTTACTCATAGGGATTTCTGACTTGCAGAAAAATGTGCTCGGATTTCAGCTCTTTGAAAAGAAGCAGTGTGTTTTAGTAATTCCAGATATAATGAATCAACCCAAATACATTACACCATCAATCATCTGCTACTTATGTAAACAGCAAGTCTCTAGAAACCCAGCTGAGACCACAGAACTAGAAATTATCAGTAAAGAAGAACATGGGAAAACAACATGTAATTTAGCAGTAATGTTGATAAGCTGAGCAAAATGTTCATGCATGCACACACACAAAACAGTCTTCCAAACGCTTCCTTCTCCTTGTCCTTTATCACGGTTTGTAAACTCATCTCTGTAGTTTTACCTAGTAATGTTTAGAAATGTTGACTCAGAGTACATGCAAGCAATCCACTCAAAAAGGCAGGGAAATCTTAGGAACAGACAAAATTTAGAGTCAAGGCTGCCAAAGTTTTCACAAGAAGGCAGCTGCAAGCCAAAGTTTTATGAGTAGGCATCTAAGAAAACAGTCAACAGCTTAATGATTCCAGTACACATAAATCTGTGCAATTCTTTCTTTTTCTTGTAATATATGTTAAAATCATAAATGTGCTATTGAAATGTTCCAATTTTTATGTTTCCAAGAAAAAAACATAAATTCCACATAAATGCATCAAGTTTTGCATTGGTCTGCATTGAAACCATTTGGAAACACTAAGAAGACTGCCATCAAAATAATAACCCGTACATAGTTTACTAAAAGCTTGCTCAATGCACACTTAAAGGTTTACAAAATATCAGCAAACGTGGTCATGTTTAAGATATAAACCAAGCCCTATCTTCTCAACAAAAGCTTAAGTCAGATAGGAATGCTGCACTTTTTAAATCCCCTCTTTTCAAAGGATGGAAGAGAATCACTACTGATTCAGCAGTTAATTTAAATTCCATTTAGTTCTACCATAGTGGAGACCCTCAGCCAAATAAAGCTTTTTCTTTGTTAATTTTTAATATTATTTCTTTGGATTTTCAACAATAAAAGTCAAGCACATTAAGGAAACGGCTTCTAGCAGTGACGGTATGTTGGGCTTTTTTTAATAAGTCACTGTTTTGAAACAAAAAACAACTACTCACATATAACATTTCCAACACTTGCACCTGCAGTTATTTTGTATATGAAAAATGTAGGCAATAGTTCTGGAATTTAAAAGGGTAGCTGCTCTTTATAGACACTTTATAGCCTCTGCAATGAAGACTGCTCATGCAGGTTACTGAAATCCATCACTTAGCTGGCTCTCCAAAAGAAGGTAGGAAAATAATCCAAGTATAAAATATTTTTAAGGAATTATTTTGTCTGCCACTGGTCATATAGATCATATAAGCACCAATGCTATCCCTTACTTCGGAGACTGCCAAAGGGGCATTTACAAATCCGAGCCCTCCAGCCACTCTTCCCATGGGGACTTCTCTAACGGAGAAAAGCTTTTCTAATTTAGATGTCCCCTCGATCGAGTAGTACCACAAAATGGTCCGTCCCCAGACACAAAACTGTCTGAGAGTTTTAGTAAGAACTTGGGCTTGCTGTAGATCAGTAGACATACATGATGGTAAGAGGCTACTGGGTGGGGGGCCACTCTTGTTCCAATTAGAATGGGGTAAGGGGCTAGCAGTAGGAGGGGGAGAGGAACCTGGGTTCATGATGGGGAGGATTGGAGGAGGTGTTGGGGGTACGGCAGGTGGGTTAGATAGTGATGGTGATAAAGGGGGTGGCCAGCAAGGGAAATTGGAGGGGGCAGTAAAGGTATGACCGCTGAGGGAGGGACCAAGGCTCCTCATTGCGGGGGGCGGGGGGGGGGGGGGGGGCGAGCAAAGAGGGAGGAGGTGCTTCAAGGTGAACCTGAGGAAGAAGAGCTGCTAGGGGTGCCAACAGAGGCACAGCATGGGGTAAATTGTCCAGGGGATCCCACCTTTTACTAGTCTCCTTTACCCCTTCATCTTTCTCTTTATTTTCTCCTTTCTTCCCCTGCACTTTATATATTCGCACACTGTTGGACTCCAGGGCATTCCTTTGGCTGCCCTGGAGGGTCAGAGACCTGGACAGGGGGGTCTGGGACCCTGACCCAGAGCCCAGAGGGATTTTGGCTTTGATCCCAGTCCATAGGAAAGGCTTCCTGCACTGCAGGAAGGATTGCAAGCCACAAGAGTGTGAAAGATAGTAGTTTAGCTTATCAGAGGGTGAGAAAACAGTAGGTTTAAGTTTTTAGTATAGAGGTGAATAGGAGCAAGATGGAAAATTTGAGGCGTTGTCTCCTGCTTCTTCCTTCTTCTTCCCTCACTCCATTTTCTGCAGTAACAGTAGCACAAAGTAGTTTGAAAAAATTAAGTCAAAGTAAAGATGACCTTTTTAGTATAAGTAATAAATATTAGCAAATAATGATAAATAAAAAACACATAGCAATTACTATAAAAGATAGCAACAGCCCAGTCTGAAAGGAGTCAACAGATGCCCAAGCAGCTGCACAAACCTTTGTTAAGCACAAAAAAATTTGTAAGATAAGAAACAATAAACAAAGCACGCAACCTTGAAAAATCAAAACCTAAAGACTCCGTCTCTTTTATACGTCTAGCTCAAAGCTTTGCAGAAGGCAAAAAGACTCTAAAACCACCTAAATCTCAAAACTAAAAACCGAAAGCACACCTCCATTCCCAATGGCGTTCTTTAGCCAACAAGCTGCATATGGTAATTGCTTGGGTTCAGAATCATCTTGAGCCCTCAAATACTGATTTAACTGTTCACACATCCACTTGTCTTTTGTTCCACAACATTCCACTCTCCTTGTATTCCTAACTTTGGCCAGACCTCCAGACAACAGTGAATCATTTTGATCTTATCTAACCCTTCTGTGGCCTCTAAGTAGATCCATCTCTCTAATAATTCACCTAGCGGGCTATGAGGGGGAATGTTCTTAATCCTATTCCCTTTCTCCTTGATCTTGGAGAGGCCTGTTCCTTTGCTATAGCAACCCTCCAATGATTTAGGCCTTAACAAAAACTCCATAAGGTGCCTCTAACTGAAATGAAATAAACTGACAGGCAGCACAAATTCTACAACAACTAAAAAGTCTACTTGGCCTCAAAGAAGTCACAAAGGTGCCTCTACCCAAAATGAGAGAAAATGACAGGCAACTCAGATCTTACAATTTTATGAATAACCAAGTAAGGTTGTTTTCTTTTGAACCCTTGCTGGGACTTTTGCCTGAACTCTTGCCGGGACTTACTGCCTGAACCCTTGCCAGGACTTTTGCCGTTGCCAGCCACTCACACACTGTTTTCCTCTGCACGTCCGGAGGTGGCGGGGGGGGTGCTCTTTACCCCCTAGGGGGTGCCTCAAACACTCACTAGGCCGTGGTAGGCCTCACTCGCTTCCCCCTGTTCCCGGCCGGCTCCCTCACGGGAGTCTGGAACTGTGGTAGTGAGGGATCCACACTCACTTTGGGGGTCTGAACTGCCGGCCCCCATCTCATTCACACTTCACTCGCTCACTTCCTACTCCCACCACCGGTTTTTCTCACCGATCCGGCACTCCTCCAGTAACCAGACGTTACTGGTCCCTCACCAATCCCAGGGTCCAGGGGTCACCAGCAATTCCCAAGGCAGGCCTCGAGGCAGGCGACCATCCTGTCCAGAAATCTACTTCAGGTGTGGTGATCCCGGACGAGTTCCCCAGCTGAAATAAACAGGGCAAGGAGATCTGCTCCTTTTTAATGCCTTTATTAGAATCAGCTCTGGGGGCCCAACAGGTCATGTGCACGCCGCTGCTGCTGTGAGGAGTGACACAAAGGAGGAGGTATGCAGCTTTGTCCGCTTGCAGGAACACCAGGAGGCCTGTCCTCGATCTGAAGTCTGGAGTCCTCTTTCCAGCCAGCATCTCTACTGTTTAAGGCAAGAGGTTAAAAAGGTCTAGGGAGACAACTATATTTGTTCCTCACCCATAGATGTTATTTAAATCCTTTGTTTCTGTGGTGGCTTACCGTTTTAGGGGGTTCCTGTGGCTTGTTTTTCTCTCAGAGCCCTGGCTCCATTTTCGCTTCGGCTAGCTCAAGAGACAAACTACAGTTGGAAGGATTCTTCCTCAGGGCCCCAAAACCTCAGAGTGGCCGGGAATCTTTCCCTTAGCAGAGAGAGAGAAACCTCGTCAATGGCAAAGGAAAGGTCTGCACTTGATTCAGGGAGAAAACCAGGGCTTTATTCAGTCTTTCTTCTGTGGTGCTGCCCCAGCCTGGGTCAGGAGCCCCGTCCCAGTCCCCGGAGCCAAGAGGGTTTACCCCCTCTTGCTTTGGCTTATAGCCAGGGAAGGGGCTAAACGCAGGGACAAGCCACTACCCAATCAGGGATAAGGTGGGAGTGGAATAGGGTTGGATTACATTCCAGGAAGGGAACAATGTGGGAGATGGGCAGGGACAAACTTCGGGATATTACATTTTCCAGGGGAACAGAGGAGCATGGAACAAACTGTTTTAAAATCCAATATAAAAATGAAATACAATATGAAACCAAATAATACACAGCAACAGTTTCCTTTGCTGAGCTGTGCAGAATGTCTTCTTATTTGCATGCAAGCTCTGATGTCACCCTCCTCCTCATGGTTCCAGGTGCCATTTCCCAGGAAGCAGGAGATGATACCTGACGAAAAAGGGATTTTAACAATAGAATCATTAACAATAGGTAATTAGAACTTTAACTTAATATTAATTTGTCTAACATATTGTCCTGGTTTGGGACAAATTTGGGAGAAAACCCCTGTATAGGATCCCTCTAAGGAAGCAAGCCCACGTGGCCCCTCCCTCCAACCGGTCCGGAAAAAAACAAAACCCTCTTTGGAGAAAAGTGGAAAAAACTATTTTACTAAACAAATGAAGTGCATACAAGTATAAAGAATGAATAGCATGAAACAATAAAACCTCTCCTTCTGAAGTGAGATGGCAAACTGAGAAAGTCCTTGCCGTGGGTGTACCTCGGCTCTCTCTCTCAGCGTCTCCTCAGTCCCAGTCCCTCTGGCGCTGCTGGAAAATGCCGAGGTCCAGGCCCTGGTGGGCCGCAGGTGCAGCCCCCAGTGCTCCCCTGGGTTTTCAGTCCAGAGCAGGTTTAAACAGTTCCAAGAAAGAGGAAAAAAAACAGTCCAGGGAAATTCTCTGCCCTAGCTAGCTGAAACTAACTAAAAGCAAAGAAAAAAATCTCTGTCCTGCAGTCTCTCCAAGCCTCCGTCGAACACGCTGTCCGCAGAAGAATGTGGAGGAGTCGGGCAGTTTTCTCAAAACAAACTCCGCGCTTCTCCTTGCTCTTAGAACCAGTCTTAAAGGCACAGGACTCAATATACAGCATAAACAGAACAGACGATTGGGGATACAGGCATCATAAAGTTACCCTAGGACACATATTAACTTTATAACTTTTGGAACAAGTTATTTTGGGGATTTACTCCCAACACAACTAGGTTTTTTTCCATCTTAAATTCTGTTTTTATTTTAAGACTGCACAGGAGTTGCCTACATCTACCAAACATTTGTGTTGGATTTTGCTGTGGAATAACAATATAAAACAGATGTGTAGCTACTTGCAACAGGGCAGATGGTTGAACGGCTGAACTGTTTTTGAGCTTATCTGGCAAGCAAGCTGCACAGGGATGTAGGGAATGACCTTGAAGCCGTAGTTGTAAATAAGTACCATAAGTAAGTAGTGGTCATTGTTTTATGACAGAATAGACATGGTGGCCACTTAATTTTAAAAAACACTATTCTCAAAAAAAAAAAAAAAAAAAAAAAAGTGTTAGGGTGTGATCGGGACACGCAAAGCAATCACAGGGTGACAAGAGATTTTGCAGGGCAGAGAGTTCCTCCGAGAGAGCCTAAGGCTGAGCCAAGGCCAAGAGCCCCTCTGCCTGTTTATTTCTTACTTTTTATACATTTGTGGGTCTGGCTGTGGATTGGCTTCTGGAGTTTTCACCTCCCAGACGAATGGCCAGACCAACTGTCAGTTACAATTGTTTTCAGGTTAGAAATATGCAAACAAAGGACAGGGAAAGAAAAACAAAGGATTTGTTTATGTTACATGTGTGAGAAAAGGCAGAAACTGCTCCTAATATTGTACAGAAGCGAAAAGGTCTGACTCCATCTTATGAACAATCAAAAGGCTTTAAAAAACTCAGAAAAACCAGGGTGACCTTAGGGGAGTGAACTGGAGGAATATAACCAACTCACTTGAGGCAGAGGCTACAACATGTAAGATTTTCAATGCTTTCATGGTTTAAACCACTTCTAGAACAATGGTTCAGCCTCAAACGTACTTCAGTCTAAACTCTTTATACTGTCAGTGCTACACTTCAAGACCCAATTCCTTGTCCAGGCTTCTTTTCATTGAACTAATAACCCGGCTTTAAGTACTGCTGATGTCGCTGTATCAC
The DNA here is from genome assembly GCF_015227805.2 of Hirundo rustica. Lineage (NCBI taxonomy): Eukaryota > Metazoa > Chordata > Aves > Passeriformes > Hirundinidae > Hirundo > Hirundo rustica. The sequence goes on from NC_053450.1 coordinate 101,022,032, forward strand.
TGCCAAAACTTTACCATCAGCATCCATAAACATGTATGGCCACCTCTTTAGCATAGACCAATGAGTAGACTTCCTCATTGTTTATTTTCCTCATGACAGAGTAGTTTTCAAGAGATCTGTCAAGACTTCACCTCCCTCTGAAGAGAATAGGTGAGCCTGTTTGATTTGGTGAATCAGCAAATGAAAAATAACCATTCATGCAGTAGCAAAGCATAAGCAGCTGTCAGTGGTTTGGTATATTTTATATAATGAATGTTCATCTAGCAGAGCTTTCTGGTGTCCTTCATTCTGCCCTCAATAGTCATCTTAATCCCACAAGACACTAAGTAATATAGAAGTATTATTTAGTCCTCAGTGCACAAAACAGCAATCACATGTGTGTATATTGTAGACAACAAAATTATATATGATAACTACCTGGAATGAGTCACCTTGGGGTAACTTCTAATTCTGTCACTGGTTTTTGTGACTGTTGGGTTGTACCCTCAAAGCAGTGGCTCAATCCTCAATCCCACCATGCTGGGGAGGGTCACAATGTGTCCTTTCTTCCTACACTCCCTCATTTTGTCTGTTTTCCATGCTTCCAGGAGTACTACTGCATGCTATCCTCTTATTTGCTTCTTTCACAACTTCATCCGACACAACTTCTTTCCGTTTGAGGTAAAAATCACTGAGGTAAAAAAATCAGGGCTCCATGAAGAGTTTATTTTCAGCCATTTTGTCCCATGTCTCCCCCTGACTAATTTGTTTTCCTCAGTTTCTGGACTGCAAGAATTCATCTGCTTCTCATATAACAAAAGAAAAGACAAAAGCAAGAAAATTACCTGGGTTTTATTTCAGGCCATTTCACAGATAGAAATCCTTAAAATCCAAATTTCAAGTTTTCAGTAGCTTTCTGCTCCCTGGTCAAAGTACTCACCAGCAGAGAAATGTTAATATCTAGTTATATGCTTTCTCCATATCAGAGGCCTTCTGTCTTGGTTTGAAAGAGAGGTGTCTGCTAAGGAAGGCAGAAGCCTCCCTTGGAATGAAAAATGTAAATCCCTTCCCTCTGAATTACTGTAATTTTGAAATTAAGGGGCTCTTAGTTAAAGATGTGAGAATAGGAATAACAGTTCTTTACTAGTATCTATAATAAAGCAAAAGAACAACAACAGCTATGGCATTAACAACAAACAGAACTACAAACCCAGGAACAGCCTTCTTGGCCTCAGGAACTTTCCCCTTTGGTGTAGTGATGGTCACAGTTGTTTGGGTCGCTGGCAGCTCCCAGTGGGGAGGGCAGGAGTGATGACTACCCCATGGCTGCAGAGGGCGCTGTGGTGCAGGCTCGGGGAGTATGTGGTAACAGCAGCTTGCTTGGGACAAGAGGGGATGGAAGGGGGGCTTTGCTTCACAAACCCCTGGGGCAGTAAATCCTGGTGCACGAGCAGGACCCTCAGAAGCAGCAGGCTGGGATGGCAGGACATCTCAGCAGGCAGGGAATGTGGAGCTACAGTACAGCAAAAAACTCGGACCAGTGCGGAAGAAGCAGCGGGGATGGTGCAATGGCAGCCCAGCTCCCAGCAGGGCAGGGAGAGGCGAGCTCAGGATCCTGGGCACCCGAGCAGGTGGTGATAGGACCCTCTTTTAGTGAGGGAGTTGAGAGGAATGACAGATTTGTCTTTACAAACAAGCAGTGGGTCCGCTGGTAGACAAAACTAGCACTGAGAGATAAACAATGGGAAGGATTCCACTGATTGATATTTCCAGAATATTTCCACCATCTGGGGCAGCAGGCAGCAAGCAAGCTAAAGGGGCTCCTCACCCTGTTTTGGGGACCAGCTCCCCTTGGTAGTGGCTAGCATAAGGCAGTCGATTGGGTTCCCGAGGCTGTCCAGGAGACAGACGAGTGGTGGACCAGGTAGGTCCATGAAGAGTCTGCAGGGAAGGACCATTGAAAAATCTCACAGTGAGTAAAATGGGATCTTTGGGGAGCAAACCTGGGAGGGCACCCATGGAGGGTAGTACAGGTAAAACAGCATCCATGTAGGGTTGCAAGGGTAAAGCCTAGAAGGCACCCCGGAAAAAAGGGATGGTGATCCCATAATACCCCTGGAGAGTTCCTTGGGGAGAAATCTGAGGTCTTGGGACAGATTTATGCATTCACCCAGAGGTAACTATGGAGATTATGGTAAAATATTTTTATTTTGTGTGGCCAGAGTATTAAGTTGCCAAAGGGGCTTATATGGACATGTTATAGAACAGATAGAATTCATTTGTGTTGAATTTTGTTGAAGTATTTTGAGGAGAATTGAAAAGGATGGATTAAAAAGAATGTGGATTAATATGGTTTAGATAAGCAACAAGAGAAATCTATGTGTAAAGAAAAAACGGAGAAGAGAAAAAAAAAAAAAAAAAAAAGGGAGGAAGAGGAAACTGGTGAGAATTGGGATGTTCTTTATCACCTTCCCCCATCCTGTCCTCCATTGTTGCCAGCTGAACCAGGACCAGATGGGGGTCCCCTGTTGTGAACAGCCGTAGAGTCTTTCATCTGACCTGGTGTTGGGAGTTAGGTTTGGTTTGTTTTTTTTTTTTTCCTATAGAATTTTTCCCCCCCATAAATTGCTAAGACACTAAATACTGATGCTTAGAGGGTGCTTGACCCACACAAAAGAAGTGGCCTGGAGTGGAGGAAGATCACCTAACTTTGGGGGAGAGAAAAGCACAGTGCTGTGGGAGCTGAGTGTGCTTTTCTGGCTCTTGGTATTTTTTCGGGGGCAGACAGTCAGCCTGTGGCTTGCTGCGGGAGGAGTCCACTGTTGACAAAAAGTCCAGTCCTGGGAATTCTACCACCATCCATCATCTGCTGGGGTGCCCAGGAATCCGGAGCCCTCTTCACCTGCCCTGCTGGAGCTGGGCCAGCCCCGTCCAGCCGTCACAGCTTCTTCAGCACTGCTCACTTTGCTAGGACATCCCCACCCCCCGCCTGCTGGGGACAACCCACCGTTCCAGCCATCAGCCCCAGAGTTTCCACTTTTCCAGCTTGGTGCTCTTGAGGCGAAGGGGGTGGGGGGTGGGGGAAGAGATCAGGCTGCCCCAGGCTTGTGAAACAAAGCCCCTTGAGGTTCTTGGTTCTGTTATTATTATTGCTGTAGTTGTTGTTTTTTTGTCCTGTTATATTTACTAGTAAAGAACTGTTATTCCTTTCCCCATACCTCTGCCTGAAGAAACTCCTTTAATTTTCTAAATTATTATAACTTGGAGGAAGGGATTGGAATTCCCCATTCCTAGAGAGGCCCTGACCCTCCCTAGCAGATACCTGTCTCTCAAACCAAGACACCTGGATAGCTGCTATCTTCCGATACAGAGAGGTCTCACTAGAGATAGCCTTTCTGGGGGTCTCGGGCAGACTCCAGCCACCAGGCAGCCTCAGCAAGGCACAGCCTGTGGCTGTCAGTAATTCAGCTCTTAGCAGTGGTTTCAGCTCTTAGCAGCTATTTCAGCTCTGCCTTGTGAGGAACAGAGAGACAGAAGCACTGTGTAGCATTTCCACAGGATAGCTTCTATTATCCTGTGAAGGGGTGGCCAGGGACGGCAACTCCCTGCCAAGCAGGGTAAACTCCGGGATATTTATGGGGGAAAGCAAGGGTGGTACCAAAAGGGGAAAACCCAATGGGTTTGGGAAGGTATATCAAAGCATTATGGGTGCCTTGTTCTGACCTGAGAGAGAACTGCTTCACCTAAGTCCTCTCTCCCAGGGAGGGGATGAGATGAGCATATTACATTCCATTCAAGAGACATCCCTCCAGAGCCAGGGCCTGGGAGGCTCATCCACCTCCACGCTCTGTGTCCCCAGCTTCTGGAGCAAAAGGATCAGGGAAATGTTATTCCTATGGCCTCACCTGACAATAATAATGGTGTAGGGGAGTAGCATGTCATATCACCACATAGCACTAGAAGAGGAACTCAATTTAGGACATTCAGAAGCCCTTCGAATGCAAGAGACAGGGGTACACCACATGCTAATCCGCCAAGTTCCTTTGGGGAGTCAAGGGGGAGGCTTTGGGTTTGTAATTGTGCCACTTACTACCCAGGATATATGGGGGTTGAAAAAAGAATTACCCCCATATTTGGATGATCCCATAGGGATGAGGAAAACATAAAGGCTAAGGCAAAGATGATGACAGTTTTTGCAGCCAAGAGTAAACCGCAGGGTCTGATGGGTCCCCTAGGAAGGAGGGGATGGGGTCAACCACAAGCAAGTGGCAGAGGCATTCCCTCCTCGGCAGGAGAGAGCAACCCAAACAGCGGTTAGGAAGGAATCAGAGTGATATCTGCCGGGCAGAAGGGCATTGGAAAAGGGAGTGTCTGCAGAAACAGCTGGACCCTCAGGAGGAGGATGTCCAGAGGAAAATGGAAATGGATTGTTAGGGGTGTCAGGGACTCCCATTATATTAAAGACCCACCACCCTAGAGTCCTTGATAACTTTTGAGATGGGTCTGAATCAAGAGGAGGTGTATTTTCTAGTAGACTCAAGGGCCTATCGACTGACTTTAAATTTTATACCCATGGGGGGGAAATTGTCAAAAAGCTCAGTGGTCATCCAAGGAGTGAGTGGAAAGGATGAGCAAGTGCATTTCATCCAACCGCTATTAATAGATGTGGGGGGACAAGTTTTAAAATTCTCAAATTCCTGTTTGCTCCTAATTGTGATTGATATTTACTAGGAAGGGATTTGATGGCTAAAGTGGGAATACAAATTAGTATTGTAAAAAATTACACAGAGTCCAGCACCATGATATCTTTGAGTAAAATAATTGAGAAGGCTTATGCTGAAATAAATCCAGAAGAGTGGGCAGCCCCAGGAAAATATGGAAAGCTAAACAAAGAGCCTCACCAAATTACTTTGAAGCAACCAGAACAAGTGGTGAGTAAAAAGTGTATTGGATTATGTAACCTAAAAATGTGTATTCTATTTCATCTGTTGAAAATTGTTTTTTGGGAGATGTTTTATCCTTCTCTTGTAACCCCAGGAGAGAGCGAGGTGGATGCCTTCTGATAATGGCCCAGCTATTAAAACCAGGTGGGGCAGTGTTTCTTATCTCTTTCACCACCCCTCCATCCTCCGGGGGACATCTTCTGATAAGCCATTAGGGGCCCACCAATGACATGACACATTCCATCATCCCATTGTGAGATGCTGCACCCAGTGAGGGAGGAGCCAACTGTTCCTAGCTAGAGAAAAACTGGGACTGAAGGACACAAGGTATCCGATTTTTCCACTGGATTCCTGGAAGAAGACTGGACCCATCTCATCACCACTGGACTTTCTACAGGACCATCTCTACTCCGCAGAACCACATCTGTTACTCCAGGAGGACTTATTTGGACTGCTTCCAACACCCTGACCAACAGAATGCCAGGTCGGATCCCTGACTCTGTCAGGTTTTCTTTTCCCGGATTATTGTTTTCTTGCATCATTGTTTTTTTGTATTACTACATTTGAATTTTCCTTTTTTTTTTTTTAATATTCCTGGTAAAGAACTGTTACTCCTATTCCCATATCTTTGCCGGAAAGCCCCTAATTGCAAAATTATAATAATTTGGAGGGAAGGAGGTTTACCTTCTCCATTCCAAGGGAGGCTCTAGCTTTCCTTGGCAGACAAATGGCTTTCAAAACCAAGACAAAAGCAATACCCTCTTTCAAAGGAGAGAAAGAAGGGGTTCCAGCCTGTAACTGAGTCCCTGTTAAAGGCAGATTTTTTGGAGCTGTGTATGTCTCTCCAAACTACCCCCAATCCTACCGGTGAAGAAACCAGATGGAAGCTAAAAATAGGTGAAGTATTTAAGAATATTAAAGGAAATTCTAAATTCAAAGCAACCCACAGTTTGGTATCCCAATACAATCCTGAACCAGATCTCTTCTTCACATTAGTATTATTCAGAACTGGATTTAAAATATGCTATCTGGGAGTGACTGATTACAGAAGATAGTGAAGAGCATTTTGCCTTTGAGTGGGAACAGGAAGAAGGAGGGAAAACAGGAAAACAAAAGTATCATCAGAATATCATCCAGTGTTGGAACTAGCAGGAAAGATGCTGCAGTAGCCTGTTTGCTTGCTGGAATAAGTGAAAACGAGCAAGGATTTTGCACCCAGCAAAACGACAACCATGCAAAGCGAGACCTGAGTGCACAGCCCTCTCTGCAAAATGCAGGTTGTGATTCTTTAATGCTCAGACATGGAAATAGAGCAAGTAGCCATCACCATCTTTGCTCTTGCTGCTGAAGATGTGGAAAATACAAACGATCATCACAATCTCTTCTGTACAGGAACTAGTAAGAAAGTTATTGCAGTAGCCTGTTTACTTGCAGGAACAAGTGAAAATGAACAAGGCATGTGCACTGATTTAACCAACAAGCACAAGCACATAAAGCGAGAGAAGAGCAGTGTTTTCTCTGCAAAACATAGCCTGTGATGCTTTACAGTTCTGACATGTAAAAGCAGGAAATGGGCAGAAAGAGCATTGCTCTTGCTGCGGCAGACATGTAAGCCAAAAACTGTATCAGTATCCTCCTCCTATACTGGAACTCACAGAAAAGTTGCTGCAGTAGCCTATTTGCTTGCTGAAGAAAGTGGAAACAAACATGGCTTGGAAACAGAGAAAAATGACAAGCATCAGCATCAAACTGAGAGCAGTGTGCACTGTTCTCTCTGCAAAACTGAGTTTGTACTTCTTTACTGTTCTAACATGGAAAGAGAGCAAATAGACATCAGTCCCCATGCTCTTCTTCCTGCAGACATGGAAAACACACACTGTATCATCAGAATCTCAGCCAGTACTGAAACTAGGAGGAAAGTTGCCGCAGAAGCATGTTTGCTTCCTGGAACATGTGAAAACAAGCATAGGTTTTGCCCTGAGCAAACCGACAAGCACAAGCATACAAAGCGAGAGCTATGTGCACTGTTCTCTCTGCAAAACAGAGCTTGTATTTCTTTACAGCTCTAACATGGAAAGAGAGCAAGTAGACATCAGCCCCCTTGCTCAGGTTACTGCAGACATGGAAGACACACACTGTATCATCAGAATCTCATCCAATGCTGGAAGTAGTAGGAAAGTTGCTGCAGTAGTATGTTTGCTTGCTGGAACACGTGGAAACAGACCGGGGTGCTGTTGTGTATTATCTGGGTTTATATTGTATTTCATTTTTATACTGGGTTTTGCAATGGTTTCTTCTGTACTCCCATGTTCCCCTGGAAAATGGATCATCCTGAGGTTTGTCTCTGCCTCTTTTCCCTGCCCATTCTCCCACACTGGAATGGAATCCAACTCTGTTCCACTCCCACCTTATCCCTGATTGAGTAGTGGCTTGTCCCTACCTTTAGCCCCTTCCCCTGGATGAAGGCCAGGAAACCATGTAGAAATCTCTCTCTTAGCTGGGGGACAGGGACTGGGCTCCTGACCCAGGTGGGGACAGACCACAGGAGAAAGACTGAATAAAGCCCTGATTTCCCCCAGATCAAGTGCAGACCTTTCCTTTGCCATCGACAGGGACCCTGATCTCTCTAAAGGAAAAGGTTCACAGCTACTCCTGGGATCTTTGGGGCACTGAGGAAAATCCTTCCAACTGTAGTTTGTCTCTCAAGCTAGCTGAGGCAAAAACAGGCGGGGGCTCTGAGAGTGACTGCCACAGCAGAGTATTGCACTGAGCAAACTGACAAGCACAAGCATATACAGCAAGAGCTGTGTGCACTGTTCTCTCTGCAAAACAGAGTTCGTATTTCTTTACAGCTCTAACATGGAAAGAGAGCAAATAGACATCAGCCCCCATGCTCTGGTTACTGCCGACATGGAAAACACACACTGAGTCATCAGAATCTCATCCAATGCTGGAAGTAGCAAGAAAGATGCTGCAGTAGCATGTTTGCTTGCTGGAACAAGTGAAGACGAACAAGACTTGGGCATCCATCATACCGACAAGCACAAGCATAAAAAGCGAGAGCTATGTGCACTGTTCTCTCTTGTGATTCTTTACAGCTCTGGCATGGAAGACAGATAATAAGCAGAAACAGCCTTGCTCTTGCTGCTGCAGACATGTAAACAAAAAAATGTATCAGAATCTCCTCCTGTACTGGAGCTAGCAGGAAAAGTTCCTGCAGTAGCCTATTTGCTTGCTAGAACAACTGAAAATGAACAAGGCATGTGCACAGGTTAACCGACAAGCACAAGCACAGAAAGCCAGACCTGAATGCACTGCTCTCTATGCAAAAGGCAGTGTGTAGTTCTTCGCATTCTCTGACATGGAAACAGAGCAACTAGCCATCAGCACATTTGCTCTTGCTTCTGCAGACGTGGAAAACACACACTGTATAATCAGAATGTCCTGTACTTGAACTAGCCAGAAAGTTACTGCAGTAGCCTGTTTGCTTGCTGGAACAAGTGAAAACGAAAAAGACATGTTCACTAATCAAACCAACAAGCACAATCACACAAAGCCAGAGCTGAGTGCTCTGCTGTCTCTGCAAGACACAACTTCTGATTCTTTACAGCTCTGACATGGAAAAGCAGGAAAAATAGGCAGAAACAGCCTTGCTCTTGCTGCTGCAGACATAGAAAACAAAACTGTATCAGAATCTCCCCCTGTACTGGAACCAGAAGGAAAGTTATTTCAGTAGCCTCTTGGCTTGCTAGAACAAGTGAAAATGAACAAGGCATGTGCACTGATTAAATCACAAGTGCAAGCACCCAAAGTGTGCGAGGAGCAGTGTTTTCCTCTGCAAAAGGCAGCTTGTAGGTCTTTATTACAGCTCTGAATGGGAAGTAGAGCAAGTGGACATTAGCCCCTTTGCTCTTTCTGCTGAAGATGTGGATAACAAAACTGTATCATGAGAATCTCATTCAGTGCAGTAAGTAGCAGAAAAGTAGCTCTAGTAGCCTGTATGGTTGCTGGAAACAAGTGAAAACCAACAAGGCTTGTGCACTAAGCAAACCGACAAGCAGAAGCACACAAAGCAGGGCTGAGTGCATTGTTCTCTCTGAAAACAGAACTGTAGTTCTTTACTGCTGTGATATGGAAATAGAGCAACTAGACTTGAGCATCTGTGCTCTTGCTGCTATAGACATGAAAATGAACTGTCTCATCAGAGTCTCATGATGTGCTGTAAAAAGGTAGAAAAGTTGCTCCAGTAGCATATTTGCTTGCTGTGAAAAGGGAGAATGTATAGGGCGCTTATGCAGAAAGCAGATGGAAATAGCACAAACACAGAAATGGAAAGAGGGGAGTTCCACTTACTGCAAGTGTTTCAGGCACTCAATTGGGCATGTTTTGCAGGGAAGCGGCCCTCGTGTTTTAGCACTGTTTATGTAGGGGTTTCTGGAAGTCTGCCTCTAAGTGCCACATGAGCATGCAGTTTTTCTGCCTAAGGTTCTCTCAGCACCTCCTCACTGGGCTGTCCTCCTCATCTTTCCCCAGCTCCCTTGTACCCTCTCTACATGTGCTCCTGCCCCTCCATGGCTTTCTGCTTCTTTATTGGCAAAGCATTTGCTCTCTCTGCAAAATGGAGCTTTTAGTTCTTTACTGCTCTGTCTGACATGGAAAAGTATCAAATCACCAGCCATGCCACTGCTCTTGCTGCTGCGGATCTGGAAAACTAAAATTGTAGCAGAATCCTATCCAGCGCTGGAAAAGGCAGAAATGAGACACTAACTTTGAAGAATTAATGTTTTTAGAAAAAGTTATGATTGTCATTTAAGATAGGCTTTGCTGGAATGAATTGCTTTGTTAAAATAATTAGTAGTTAATAGTTAGTAAAAAGAAATCAGACCTGGGATGCTTATCCTGGATACAAATAATTAATTGCTTGTCATTTTTTTGTTTGTTGAGCTGTTCTTATAATGAGAAACAGGGAAACTGATAAGGTAGATCTGCAGGAACAAAGACAATGATAATTTCTTAACATCCAGAAACTTACTGAGCCTGGAATCTGGAGTTCACCCAGCTATCATTTGTCTTGATATACAGTGAAAATGTTGAAAAGCTTAGAATGAGGAAGACTCATTTTCCTTCCTTTTTATGACCCCCTCCTCACAAAAGGGCCACTGACCCATTTTCAGAAGCCAAACTACACATGCTTAATAGCATTTTAGCTAATTTCCATACAAAGTGGAGAATAGGAGGAGACAAGGTTATGAATATGCCTTTATATTTTGGGGGATTCAAGACTTTTGTAATAAAAAAGGCTGTGTAATCATCTGTAACTTTGCAGTGTGCATTAGAGAGCGATCCCACGCACTGCCTGGCATCATATTAAACATACACTTTCTAACTCTAAACTGTCAGAGAGTTTTTTTTCCCTCACAGTTGGGTATTGATAGTGGATCAATATCCATATTTAGCAAATCAGAAAAGTTGCTGCAGTAGTATCTTTGCTTGCTGTGAAAAGCGAGAATGCATTGGGCCTCTGCAGCTTGCAAACTGATGAAGCACTAGCACACAAGCTGTAAGAGATGCTGCTGCCACCTCCTGCAGTGTCTTCCTCACTCAGCTGCAGCAAGTGTGTGTTTGGCAGGGAAATAGCCTGCATGATGACTGTAGTCCTGTCGTGGATTCTCAAAGTCTGCCTGAAGGTCCCTCATGAGCCTGCAGTTTTCTGGCTAAAGCTCCCTCACCACCTCCTCACTGGGCTTGTCCTCCACATCCTTCCCGCAGCTCCCTTGACCTTCTCTGCACAAGCTCCAGCCCATCCATGGCTTTCTGCTTCTGAATGGCACAGCAGAGTTCTCTGCAAAATGGAGCTTTTAGCTCTTTACAGCTCTGAAATAGAAAAGTAGCAAATAGCCAGCAACAGTTTTCCTTTAGGTGCTGCAGACATGGAAAACTAAAACTGAATCAAAATCTCATCCAGTACTGGAAAGGCATAAAAGTTGCTTCAGTAGCATATTTACTTGCTCGGAAAAGAGAGAATGAATAGGGCTTCTGCAGAGAGCAAATGGAAAAAGCACAAGCACACAAACTGAAAGAGGAGACTGGAGCTTACTGCAATGTCTCGGGCACTCAACTGCAGCGAGGGCATGTTTGTCATGGAAACAACCCAACATGCTGAGCACTGCCCTGTAGGAGTTTCTGGAAGTCTGCCTTAAGGTGGTTCATGAGCCTCTAGTTTCTCTGGCTAAAGCTCCCTCAGCACCTCCTCACTGGGCTTGTCCTCCACATCCTTCCCCAGCTCCCCTGTCCTTGTCTGCACGTGCTCCAGCCCCTCCATGACTTGCTGCTTCCCAGTGGCAAGCAGTGTTCTCTCTTCAAAATGGAGCTGTTAGTTCTTTACCACTCTGTTTGACATGAAGAAGTAGCAAGGAGCCAGCAACAACTTCTGTCTTCCTGCTATAAATATGGAAACCTAAAACTGAATCAAAACCTCACGCTATTTGAGAAAAGGCAGGAAAGTTGGTTCATCTTTGCTCACTGGAAAAAGAGAATGAATCACGCTTCTGCACCAAGCAAAGTGACCAAGCACAAGCACACAAACTGTAATAGGAGACTGACATCCCCTGCAGTGTCTACAGCACTTGGCTGAAGTGAGGGCATGTTTGGCAGGGAAGCAGCACTCATGCTGAGCATTGTCATGTAGAGATTTCTGCAAGTCTGCCTGAAGGCCCCTCATGAGTGTGCAGTTTTTCTGGCTAAAGCTCCATCAACACCTCCTCACTGGGCTTGTCCTCCACATCCTTCCTCAGCTCCTTTGTCCTTGTCTGCACACGCTCCAACCACTCCATGACTTGTGGCTTCCCAGCGGCAAGCAGCATTCTCTCTGCAAAATTGGGCTTTTAGTTCTTTACTTCTCTGTCTAACATGGAAAAGTAACAAAGAGCCAGCAACGATTTTGCTCTTGCTGCTGCAGGCATGGAAAACTAAAACTTTAGCAGAATCTCATCCATTGCTGGAAAAGGCATAAAAGTTGCTGCAGCAGCATCCTTGCTTGCTGGAAATGGGTACTTGGAAATAGTTTTGTGCATGTTGTTTGAAATCAGCAGTGGAGAGTTTTTGTACCAATGAACATTGTGTTTATTTTTTGTGGCTGATCAACGGAGCTCATACTTTGTTGTATTTATGAAACACAGCATGCTGTTATAATAAACAGAAGCATTCTGAAGGTTTTACTGTGGTACTTTTAAGTCTTGACTGTCCTATTGACACCTGTGTTATGGTGGCAGAGGAGAGATTCACTCTTTCCTGTTCCATGTGATGAGGCATGAGACTTCTTCCTTTCTGTAGTTTCTAAACAGAAGTCACTCTTATGCTTGTTTTGTCCATGTTAGTCTCTGCAGTTCAGGTGAAGGCAGTGCCTGCTCTATGTTTTCTTGTGTTCCTCCATAATGCAATGTTAGGACTATTGACCTAAAATTTACAGGCTTGCCCTGAGAATCAGTAATGCCAGTTGGGGGTATAAACCTGATGTTGTACCCTTCTGTCGTATCAGAATGATATAAAGAGGGTGAGCTCTTTCCTCCTTTTTTCACTTTAGTATCTCTGCAGCCTGCAGTGATTGTTTCCTCTAACTAGAAAGCAAGCTTCGTGTAAAGCCTACTTGAAGCATGGGAAGGCCCTCTCACCTGAGTATGCTGCTGCTTCTCATTTCTATGTTGGTATGCCTAGGACTGTCAAGAAAGCAAGGCTGGTCTCTCTCTGGAAACTACCATAGGAACTCTGGCGAATGTTAAGTATCATATCATATACTTTCTCTGCCTTAGGTGATGGAGCTCCACACAAAGTCTCAATGAGTAACAGCCCATTCTTCCATATTTTTTGGTGTGCAGCCCTACTCTTTAGAGGGTTTCCTTCCAGTGTGCCCAAAATAAATTGTATATCAGTAGATGATGGCAGATAAATTCAAACTCCAGATGGAGTGGATGTTTCTGTTCATTGTGTATTGTTAGAAAGGGGCAGTTACTGGATAAAACACACATCTAGCAAAGAGCTCTGTACCCATAGAAAATATTGATTTGAAAATATAGTTGCAGGGGTTTTTTGCTATGCCAGTAGGTCAGTGGTGATTTGGGAGAGGATGTTGATAACCTTGCTGAAGATATTTTATTTGAGGAGCTAGTGAACTTGAAAAGACCATGTCTGCTCTAATGCACCTTGTAATTGAAGCCTGAGAAACGCATATATTCTTCATACAATCTCTAATATCTTGGGGAAAGGCAAGTTCCATGTGGATGAATAGGTGGAATGTAATGATCCTGACCAGAGACTCCTGTGCATTGTGGAGTTAGTGGTCCATGTAACACTTCAGCAGGTGCAGGCCTGTCCTGCATAAACAAAATGGCCTATGTGCTGAACAGGTTCCGTGACTGCAGGATCAACTCAGCCAGATCATTGTAAATTAGTAGGTTGCAGTCAGCTCTCACTTGGTAGCAGTGGTTATGCCACTCCCATGGCTATAGTTTCATCTACAAACAAAGCAAGAAATTCTTCTGTGAACATCCTTTATGAATAGAGCTATTGTCTTATGAGAAAATTATAAGGTAACTCAAATGACCAAATAAAGAAGAATAATCTCACCTATTGTAAGGTCTGTCCATCATGATGCACGTGGATTAAAGGCCTGTTCAAAGCTACAGCATCCAGCGTTTCTGCCATCTCAAATGATGTAAGATTGCCTATAATATAGTCTCCTTATAGTGTTAGATTTAGTAAATAGCACTTTTAATGACAGTTTAGAGAGTCTGAGTACCTCTCTCTCTGAATTGTTATATGCTAACACCTTCTCATGCAAAACAGAGGGTTTATCCCCTTGATAAGTAAGATACAGCTGGAGTATTTTTCAATTTGAAATTAGGAGTCTATGGTTAGAATTCTATACATCTAACTTGTGGTCTATTTTAGGTACCCTCTACAATGCATTAAAATACAGCAGGTTCTTGCTGTTTTCATATAAGAGCATTTATTCTGTGGAATCCAGGGTTTCTCAGTTTTAGGAGGATTAAGGTAATATCTTAATAATTAAGGTAATATCTTTGAAAAATAAATGCAAAGGAAGGCAGAAACCCTTCTGGAATAGAAAGAAGACTTCTCCCTCTAAACTATTGCAACTTTGAAATTATGGGGATTTCAGACAAAAAGGTAGAATAAGGAATAACAGTTTCTTTGCTAAAAATTAGAACAGAACAGAACAGAACAACAACAACGCAATTACGGAAATTTCCAGCAGAGCATCTTTCTCCTCTGGGTGTAGTTATGAGCTTCGCCGGCAGGGGGAGAGGACGCGCTGTGGGAGGCAGAGAGTGTATTTAAGATGTTAAAGTTTTCTCAAGAGGAGTTAAAAACTTTACAAAGCAGCAAGAAACCTTGTAGAGTCTTGGTGTAAGGGTCTTAAAGCTCGGCCTTGGGGTGATGAGTCATCAGGACAATGAAGAGTATAATGCTGTGCAGTACCAGTGCATTGCAAATTAAGTTGGTTTTGTTTTGTTTTGTTTTTTGACACAGAAAATGGAAGGGAAAAACTTGGGTTACTGTCGTACAGGTCATGAATTAAATAACCTACTTACTGGTCAGGATGCTGAGGCTCCAGGTACAGTCAGTCTTTCCTGTGTGGGGATTCTTGAAATTTTTTGCAGTGGAATAATCTGTGGGAATACTGTAGACTAAAACACACTAATGACTCAAAAGGAAAAATATGTATATTAGTTAAACATAATCAGTGATCTGGTTTTGCTTGATGGTTGAATAATGCCTCCTGGTGGAAACAGTGCTTTCACCAAAAAAACAAATTGAAACTGCAGAACACACACAGTTTCCATTTTTAAGATGAGGCCCAGCCGTTTGCTGTGGGTGTAGCAGTCAAACTTGAAGATTTAGAAAGTTTTGAAAAACTGTATGTTAATTTTGGAAATGTTCTCCTTTTTTCCTATATATGTGATTATATGTGTTCCTGTATAGGTACTTGAAAGTAGGAATGTTTCCCATTCTCCCTCCTTCTACTCCTTCTTTTCTTCCCTGCCCACGTGCATGAGTTGAGCAAACTGTTTTCCATCACAGTTTAGCCAGGTTAAGGTTGTATGTTAATTCAAGTATCATAACTAGTATTCCATGCGGTGGCGAGGGGCCTCTGACCACAATTGTTCTGACTCTGAGAAGCTGCTGCCTGGGTCTCAGTAACAGCTTGAGCACTTTCTTTCTGCTAGTCTGCTGCAGATAAATAGAAAGTGTTGGTTCATGCTCCCTTTATGGGTATGAAAAAATGAAATCACATTAAAATATATGAAAGGTTAAAAACTTAGAGACTTCATATTAAATGTGAAGGGACAAGATATGCAATCTTGATTGCTGAGTAATCATTCTCCTAATAGCATGTTCAAAACTGGTCTGGAAAAGGTTTATTCCTACTGTTATTTTATAATTTGAGCCTCAAAATGATTGCTAGTTGTGCTATTCTAGAAGAGGAAAGGAAAAGTCTCCCTGAAGTTACTAATTTATCAAGCCATCTTCCCGCAAGGCAGTGCCTCCTGCAGGAGCTATCTCTGGACACACAGTCCTGTGACGATCTAAACTTTTTTGGGGGAGGCCTCTGAGCACTTTGTTACAGCAGAGACCTGTATCTTTTTGTAGTGCATTTTGGCTGTGTGTAGAGAAAATTTCCTCATTTTGAGAAATGCTTCATTTATTTTCAGGATTATCTTGCCACATGTATTCACTTCTCCACAAATGGCAAAGCTCCAACTTTCATAAGAATGACATTTTCTTTAGAAGCTGAAGCTTATGATTTTAAATCTGATCCTCATTTACAACAGTGGGTCACCTTTCTTTTTGAGACCCCCCTATATTTCACCACCCTCCCCCCCCCAATATTTGTTGGTTTGAATCTCATTTTCTAGTCATCTACACTTCTCTAAAAGAACATCTTTGGAAGAAGTTGTTGGGATTTTCTAGTGGAGCTGCTAAGATAATATATTAATTAGAAAATAAACAGAATGATTCCCATACACTGTAGTGTCTCACAAGGGGGGCATCTTCTTGACATATGTCTATTAGGTTGCCTCCCTGGTCGTATGAAAATACTTGTCCAAAATATATTCAGTAGTTCCTGAGGTTAATCTCAGAAACTAGGAAATTCCTGGAAACTGGTAATGCAAATAAGTAAAAGTTATCTGTTGTGGAACTATATTTAATGACAGTTTGGACTCATTAGGTGAAACTTGACTAGTACTTGTTAATTGTAATTTGATTTATTTCCCTGTAACTATCTATAGGTGCAGAGATACAATTGTCTAAACTGTTCCTCTGAGGTTTTTTGTTTTCTCATCACATCACATTTCAAAATCTCAAACTGAATAGTGTACAGTTTGAACCACTCTTAAAATTTATTAGTGTTGGTACCTAGTATCAACAGCTATTAGCTGTTGGCAGACTGCAATCATCCTTATGTAGATCTTTCTCATTTACAGCTACATGTGAGAAAAATGCATGAGAGGGTTTATGTATCACCTGTTGTAGGTTATTTTGATTGTAGATAAGTCATTTTTCTCAAGCATGTGTAAATAATTGTACTGTATGGAACACAAAATTATTCTTTAATGATAGAGAATATGCAAATGCCTTTACACAAATAAATGCACTAGTGCTGACAAATTCTTTGTACTTTCATGGCAAAAGTTGATTGTGTTCTATCTTCTTTTCATTAGAAGCACCAGATTGTCCATAACCATTTTTGTAGTGTTTGCATTAATTCTACAATTCTATAACAGTAGATGATCTGTAGTAGTGCTCATATTCATAGAAGCTTGAAATCACTAAAAATCAGTTGTGTAAGATATGTACTTGAGAAGTCATATCTTTCAAGAGTTAGCAAAGTCACAACAACAGAAGTTTACACTTAATAGATAACATCTAACTCTGTCCTACACTTAGGACTGCAAGTCCTGCAGACATCCTGCAGCACCAGAGTTACTGGAGTACCAAGAGTCCCTACATATCACAAACATGCAGTTAGACCAACGTGTATCAAACAGTTTGTTTCACTGTGGTATTCACAGGTAACTTAGGCATGTGGTTTTTGTAACTTTGTATTTATATTAAAAGGAAATGGTTTAGAAGCCTACTGTGGTAAAAAGCTGTGGTCTAACAGTCCTCAGCTAATCACCCATTCTCATCACAGCCCACCTCCTCTGAACCAGTTAGGACTGGTTCAGTTTATCGGGTTTTTCCACTATGTAACCAAATTTTCCTGTAAGCAAACACCCCAGCACCCAGAAGCCTTAAAAATCCACTTTTCCTCTTATTAAAGCTAAATAAGTAAGAATTAAAATCTTAGTAGGAGCAGTATATGTTTGTATAAAAATGTTCAGGGACATTTGAGCTGTTGAACCATGTAAAACCTGTAAACAAGCATTTGAAAAAACCCCTGAAACTGAGAGGTGATGGTTTAGGATTGCACGTAGGCAAGGGGTTTGCTGTGTTTTCTCTCTGTTTTTCTGAACTGCATGGACAATATCTTTCATTTTGTGTAGGAGACACAAAGGGTGCATTCTGGGATTATATAGTGAGAGATCTTGGTTCCTTAATGCAGTCAAGCATTTGTCTAGCAGAGATAGAGGAGATCCAGGTAAAATCCATGATGCTACTGAAATCTACATTTACTGCATTCCAAAAACATCATTTCAGCTGTTTTGTTTCACCTTGATTGGAACCAAACTTTAACAAATAATAGCATGGGATCACAGGTATTTCTTAGAGTTTGACTGAAGACTAGAAATCAGATTTCTTCCCATTGAAGAGTAACATGACATTTAAGGCAGTAATTAGTTGCTTTGGCTTCAATATGCAGATTCTAACATAGCTTGTAAGCTGTGCCATTAGAAAATAGTTGTGATTGTTAGAACTCAGCCTGGTATGTTTTCCTTCCCTTATGATGGTATGAGCCGTAGGAGGCAGTCCTGTTGTAACATTTCCCCTTGGCTTGGCTTAGCTGTTTTACAAAGCTTAGCTTTCTGTTTTATATCAGAAAATATGTAACAAACTAGTATTTATTGTTCTGTGTAGAAATGTTCCTATTGACACATTGAAACCCAGAAAAGTGATGTTTTAAGGACCTTTAATTTCCTGAGAAATTTATATGAACAAAGAAATTAATCAGGTTTTTATGAACAGAGAAATTAATCATCTTTGTACAGGCTGTGGAAATGCTGGATAACAAACACAGGTCTCATAAAGACAGCTGGAGGAAAGCTTTTATTGCCATCATCATTACAGACACAGTGAGTGTAAATGCTGCAGAGGCATATCTCCAAAACCTAGGGCAGTGTTTTGCCCAAAATCAAACAAGTGATTTATTCCAGTATGTCTACTTCCTATTTTTCCACATAAATTTGAAAGGAATTTATTTGTGGAACTGGGAGATTAAGGGTCCAAAGTTTTTGAGAATTTTTCTTCCTTTATGAAAATGCTTTATCTGAGCTTCACATTTGCAGTTTTGCTCAATTTTAAAAGGTGTCTTTAAACAAGGTGATGTTTGTGATCATTGTGATTGTGTTTTGTTTTTTTTTTCTAATTACATTGTGCCGATTTTCATGTCACAGTGCTGGTGGATTTCTTGAATTTCTGCATGTGTGCACCTTAAAATTACTTTTATTCTCATCTGACTTCTTAATTCAAAATTCTTTTGATCACTTTTTAAAGTTTTGTTTAACTGTCTCTTAAAGTACACCACTTCAGAATAATTAATTCCTGATTTGTTGGATACATGAGAGTTGCAATAAATCACTGAAACTAAAAATAAACCAAATCTGTGAATTTACTGCAAAGGAATGCTCCTATTTAAGACTTAAATGTGGTGACAAAACACATCTGTGGTTTGTATGTCAAAAGCTCTGTTATACCCCTAAGCTTCTGGATGCATAGCTATTTTTGACATTTTTCCTCATTTTGCAATATGGACTTGGATTAAAATGCATCGTTCCTGTTGCCTATCTTTATTCAATATTCAGAAAAAAATTAGAAAAACTGGACTGATATAAAAACAGTAGCTGTAAAGCAAAATGAACCTTTATGCACTAATACCAAAAAAATTATTTTTGAATTTTTTTTTTTTGCTGTTACATCTGACACCAGGAGCAGGAGAATCTATATGGATAAGCATATGGCAAAGTAAATTGAAGATCAATTTGTAGCCCTTTCTTAAAACAGCATTTATGCTTTCTTTTCTTGGTGCTTGGTTGAAGTCCACATTCTGTAGATGAAGAAGAGTATAATAAGATAGTACATGGAGCTCTTCAGAAGAAGGATCATGTATACTAAATATGCTGCCCTGTGCATTAACTGATCTGTAACAAATATAAGACAGAAAAAAAACTTGTTTAATGTCAATGTTGTATAGCATCCTAAAAAAATGGATAGAAATGGAACAATGTAGTCAGTTTACTGGTGCAATTACATTGACAGCGGCGCACAGCATAAACACTTACAAGATCTGCTTTGTTCTTTAAATGCATTTGCACTGCTAATGAGTTCTAGACTTAGTGGGTTTCTTAGCACTAAAACTAACTCTCAGTGTCACTGGGTTATTATTCCTTGTAAAGACAAGAGCATAACTGTAGTGCTTCCAGCACTTGGTATGATGTTTAAATCCTTTTGTGTTGTATTTCTTGAGGATAACTGCTCATGAGTCTTCCTAAATATCATTCAAGCCAAAAAAATATTTCTTTGTCCAAAGTTCTGGGCAATTGCTAGGCTGATGTAGCATCAGCTGAAGTGTTTAACTACTCCAAGTGTTAAAACGTGGTGCTTAATGCAGGGTAATAATCTAGCAGCCCGAATAGCATCTGTAGCATCTTAATAAAGCTTCCTGTTAAGGGTAGGAGAGCCCCTTATAAGAAATTAGTTAAGAGTAGTGCTGAAAGATTTTTGAGTTGCTGACCCCAGACTTGAAAGATTTCCTATATACTACTAAGAAAGATAATTTTTGTGATGTTCAGATCATATGTAGCAATATCTCACTCTTGCATGACATGCATCACTCCCCACATTTTAACACATTAAATTACCTCTATAAAAAACTGCTTTGCATTCCTCTTCCTGAGGAGCAGTCTTCACAGAATCTACTGGAAAGAGAGTTTAAATGCCACAGTTAATCTTATTTTCATTTTAACAAAGATGAATTGAGAAACAGGGTAAAAAGAGGTTGTACAGGAATGAGGCTGGGAAAATGGGAAGTTAGTATTAAATGAAAAAAAAAAACCAAAACAGAGCCTTAAGATTAGTCTGCAAAGCAGATATTCACAAGTAGGGTTCATTTGTAGAGAGAATCTGAAGAGGAGAAATACTCAAAGAAGTGGCTGGGTATTTGTTGCCATTAAGTGGGAGATGTATCTTTGCCCTTTGTCCATTGGGCTATTCCTTGGCAAAGTCTCTTATTTGGAACAGGAGTCAGTTTGACCACCTGACCTTGACAGTGAAGAAGCTCAAGTCCATTTTCTTTCACTATCCACTGCTATCAGAAAGGCAGAATAATTTATGTTGGAAGAGACTTCAGTTAATATGTTAATATGTTAATAGTTGTTCAACAGCAAAGAATAATATTGAGGAGTGAATGATCTTAACTTTCCCTTCTGGGAATCTTGGTGCTGGTTTTTTTTCTCTAAAACATACCCTTTTTGTTCTTGAAGTAGCAACTTTGAGTTTGTTCTTGTTTGTGATGTTTGTATGCATTGATACAAACATTATAGACATTTATGTTGCTCCTCTAAATACATCCTCCATCTAAATAAAGTATATTTTTGTCAGAATATATTTTTAAGGTTGAAACATAATTGTTGTTTATGGCCATGCTTTCACGCATTGGAGTTAGGTTAATTTATAGTGAGTTAAGCAGAGGTGGGTATGGAGAGAAGATGAATCTAAATCAATTTAGACCATTTTTCTTATAGATGATTTAAACAATTTGCATTGGGTATAAGTTACTTTTTCTTTAAAGCTGCATTGTCTTTCAGATTTAGCTTTGCATAATCAATCTTTCCACAATTAAAACAAAATCTTATTTCTATACATGGCTGTTAACTTACTATTTCTGAATTGTGGGTAGTATTTTTAAACTTGTTTTACATCCTCAATAATCTCATTTTTTAACTCCTTCGTTTTTTATAGCTGTGATAATGCCAGGGGGTGTCAGAGGGACTTACAGCTGTAAGCTATGAGAGGTAGTACTGTTTCCAGAAACTTCTGTAAGATGGAAAGTAACATACATGTTTCAGTGCAGAGCTGTTGAAGCTGACCTAGTTTACACCTGATGAGATTCATTATTTAAAACCACTATGATTTCTGTTACAATGGGATGCTTATTTAGGGACCATAACACAGGCTGAGTTACTTTTCTTAGCAAAACTTTGGGTAGTCTCTCCAGCTCTGTACTTTAGTTATTGTGGCTAGGAGTACAGATGTCTTCTTCAGTAAGAGAAAGCATTATTACTCTAATTTTATTGTAAAGAAAAATGCTTATCATAGTACATCAAATTACATTTTTAATGTGTGGAATATACCTTGTGTTGGCAGTGAAGCCTTTTTCTCTTCATGCTCATATTTGCAGTAGTATTTCTTGTCTTCATTCTCTGCTGGCACAGTTAACCAACTGGCAATTGAGTATTCATCCTCTTTTGTGGACTGCCAAGTGTCACCTTTTACTACGTTGTCTGTTACCTCCTTTTCATCATCAGTCCATGTCACTCTAATAACTTCTGGGTAGAATTTCTCAATAAGGCAAACATACATTATCTGATTTTCATGTTTTTTCTGGAGGATTTCAGAGTTTGTAGGTGGAGAACTTCCTTTTTCTGGATTGGTTATGGGAGGAAGGAAAGTAACAAAAATTAACAAAACAGAGAGTTGGAAGATCAGTAGTGTACAGCAAATAAATACACAGCCAAAAATACAAATTCTGAAGAGCAACAAAATGCCTTATTAACAAATATTAATATGATTGTAACAAATGTAAATGCTCTTTTGAGAAACATTAAGAAACTGAAATACTGTTGAATATATCAATAGCTGTTAATCTCACTTAAAACTGAGTTAGAAATCTTAAGGTGGCTATATCCCATAATCTTCCAAGCAGTATTGCTGTCAGAAAGTGTATTTGCTTGTTCAAGTCTCAGACAATTATTAAAAAAATAACAATAATTCCTGTATGAGCCTAATTTATACCATAAGAGGAATTTAATATTGCTTTAGAATATTTATGCAAAAACAAGTACATTAAGATTTTGTCCACAGATTATTAAACACAGACCACCTACCTTTAAAATCTTATCAGTCTTGTGTCCCCAGTATAAGCCCCCACTGCTATATAACCAAGATCTGCTATATCTATTAATTTTTTAGAAGCCAATATTAATTTTGTGATATTTTTTAGGGGGTGAGGGAAGAGAAGACAACAATGACTGCTCTGTTTTTAAGGCATTCCATGTATTTGCCAGGTGAAGATTTTTATCAAGACAGAAAAATGGAGTTACAAAATGCCCTAGACACCAAAGACTGTCAATGCCATTCTGCCATACTAGATCTGTTTAAATTATTGAAATAACACATCTGAAAATGAAAAACCAAAACTGAACTAAAGCAGAAGAACATGCTATAGCTGGATAACACATCTAAACAGCATATCTAACCAGAGTTGTCTGCATAGGTGTTGTGCTTTGGGAAACATGCTCAGTATGAATATACATGAATTTTTTTTAAATTAAAAGTGAGCTGTTTCCACAAGCCTATTTGACATAATCTCCATTTATTTTGCCTCTCTGGATTAAACATGCATGCTCTCTGGATTAGGAGGAGACAAAATAATCCAGATTTTGTCCACACTGAGATACGTTTTGCTATTATTTAAGTGGAAAGTAAGTTTAAGGGTCTGATTTAAGTAAACATAAGCTTCTGCAGTGAGTGCATAGGCAGTGCTCACTGGCAATTATTTCTGTCTATGCTTAACTGAAAGTGAAGGCTGAATACAGCTTTCAAAACTGACTTTTGTTGCACAGAATGTACTGCTTAAAACTATTTTTTAAGGCAGCAGAGACATTTAAGGTGTTCCCTTATCCCACTTTTTCTCTTGAATTCCTATGTAAATCTCTGCCACTGACTTTGAGCAAGGAGATGTATGAGGTTTAAGTTGTGGTGTGACTGACTGGTGCAGTTTTAATATATTGGGAGAAAATTCATTACTATAAATGCATTTTTGCCAAAAAAGCTTCCACTTTTCTTTAAATGATCTAGCTGTTGTAAAGAAATCTTCCACATTGCATTCTCCCTGAAACAACTTTCTGATTCTTTGAAATATTTCAGTCTTGGTGATTAAAGAGAAAGATGACCCATCTGCCTTCAAAAGGGTGTCTACCTCCCTTATATTAAGATTTTCCTTCATTTTAGAGCTGTCATTTAAATGACAATGTGGGCTGAGTTATGTTGCACCAGAAATAAAGTTGCTGACAACTTTGTAGCTCACTAACATTAATCTAGGAGTTATCTTCTTTATGTGTTAGTCCTCCCAAGAATGGAAGATTAAAGTAATTTCTAAAATTATGTATTTGTTCCAGAGTTGTATATCTTCACACGATCACGAAGTAGCTCTTGTCCCAGTCACACTGCTCTCTGCAAAGCTTCATGACTATTTTAGAGGTTTCATTTAGATTTTCAGAATTTAGTAAGTTGTTCTAACTAATTTCAGTACATAAAATAGCTTAGTTTACATTCTCTTAGGATATCAAGTCAAAATGGAGAGGTGGGAGAGATTCTTCCAACTGCTAGTTCATCAAGCTCATTTTAGAGACTTCTGTTATGATGGAATAATTTCCATTTCTGGAATTGTCAATGTCATTTCATTTACTGCAAAAACACCCTAGGTTCATAGCTTACATGAAACACTTAAATCATACCACAATACTGAGGAAACACATTGCTTGAATAATTGCAGCTGGTGTGCATGCATTGAAGTGTCTCATATATGTATATGGGTAAATGGATGACAGTGGAGAATGGAAAAATTAAGCTTTGCATCTATCTGTCTATCTATCTATCTATCTATCTATCTATCTATCTATCTATCTATCTATCTATCTATCTATCTATCTCTTTACCTGCCTGCCTACCTACCTACCTACCTACCTACCTATCTACCTACCTACCTACCTATATCTTTTTATGTGAGAAAAAAATTCTTTGTATGTATGTTTCTGAAATCAAAGGATGAAAACCTGTAGAACTGGCTGTAGGTTTTGATGTATTTTCAGGCTGATCTGCAAAGTCTTTGATGACAGCAAAGTTTACACTGGCTTTTCTGGGCAAATTATCTGATTCTTTCTGAAGATTTTTAAAGCAATGAACTTGCACTTGTCTGTCAGTTATGATTCAGCTAAACATTGAAAAATTTGGTTTACCTTGTTAGACAGTTTTCTAGGACAGGTTTTAAGAGGTATATAGGTATTCCTTTTTCAAATAAAATATAGGTATGAGCAGATATTTCTTAAGCTAACATTTGTCTTTTCTCTCATGTAACAATGCAGTGAGGCTGTAAAGCATTGCTCAAACAAAATCCTGGAGTTAGGTTCATAACTGATGAGCTATTAAAAATTAAGTTCAAATTATATTTTTATATATATTAGCTATAAAAAGTTTTCTTAATTAAATTCCTCTACAGTTTCTTTATATGTATCTATAAATAAGATTTATAAATGAGGTCACTGTGTTCTTAAACTGAAATTTTAATTCTCACTACTTGGATGAACCCATAAAATTTTGTACTGACACTCAAAGCTCCTCTGTTCCACTTCAAGCCAGTGGGACATGAGGGCGCCCAGCACACTCAGCTCATAAACAGCATTCTAGTCCTGCTTGACAGTTACTTCAAGGATTATAACTGGTAACAATACAGTATAGTCCTGACCTATGGTGAGCCTTTCCAGATACCTTAAAGAGCTGTCAGCCTTCTTTTCAAAGCTTTCCAAATACAAAACTTTTAAAAACGTAAGACTGTGAAAAAACTTGCTAGAGACAATGAGTTTTGCACCAGAACCAAATGCCAAATACCCACTCACACTGGTACATTCCTTAACAGAAACAGCTGTCTGAAGGATGGAATGATGTACAAAGAGACCTGGACAAGTTCAAGAATTGGATCCATGAGAATTTCATAAGGTTTAACAAAATCAAGTGCAAGGTGCTGCACCTGGGTGGGGGCAACTCCTGGGGTCAACACAAGGCTGAGGGATGAACAGATTGAGAGCAACCCTGCCAAGAAGGACCTGGGGATGCTGGTGGATGAGAGGCTGGACATGACCCAGCCCATGTGCATTTGCAGCCCAGAAAGACAAATATGTTCTGGGCTGCATCCCAAACAATACAGCAAGGCAAGGGAGTGGATTCTGCCCCTCTAATTTGCTCTGGTGAGACCCCTCCTGGAGTGCTGAATCTAGCTCTGGGGTCACCAGCACAAGACAGATATTGATCTGCTGGAACAAGTCAAGAGGAGGCCAACACGTTGATCAGACCTCTCCTATGAGGAAAGGCTGAGAGAACTGGTATTGTTCAGCCTGGAGAAGAGAAGGCTTTGGGGTTGCCTAATTGCTCCTCTCCAGTACTTGAAGGGAGCTTGAAGAAAGGTGGAGAGACTTTTTTACAAGAGCATATAGTGATGAGACAAGGGGGAATGGCTTTAAACTTAGAGAGTACAGTTAGCTTAAATCTTAGGAACAAATTCTTCACTCTGAGAGTAGTGAGGCACTTGAACAGAGACTCCAGAATAGTTGAGGATGACCCATCCCTGGAAGTGTTTAAGGCCACATCGGATGGAGCTCTGAGCAACCTCATCTAGTGGAAAGTGTTCCTGGCCACAGCACTGGGGTTTAAACTAGATGATCTTTAAGGTCTCTTTTAACCCAAGCCATTCTATAGTTCTATGATTTTGGCCAGAAAAGTACCAGATTTAACAACTATAATATGAATAATAAGATTCTCTTGATTTGGCTTTGTGAAAGTAGGATATTTGGATTCAATCTTAGTTACTGCTGCTATTCACAAAGCCCTTATCCTAAGCCCTGGTTTTCTCAATTTCTTAATGATTTTAAGTTCTTAAATGTGAAGTAACTACAGCCCTTTTACTCTAATAATGAGTCAAAAGCCTTGGCTTCATAAAGAGGCCTCCAAATCCTACAGAATTAATGATGCTTGAAAATAATTTATTTTAATCTGTATATAGGAAAAGCATGGTAACTACCTGATTAGGTTGGTAGGTAGGTAGGTAGGTAGGTAGGTAGGTAGGTAGGTAGGTAGGTAGGTAGGTAGGTAAAAACAACATGCTTATCATGCCACAGATATTTCCATTGAAGTATAGGTATGATTTACTTAGTCCTTCCGGCATAAATCATTAAACCAATCTTTGCTTGATATATTAATATATGTTTATGTATTAACCAGGCTTAAAACACTTTGTAGCAGTACTTCCTCTGCCTTGTATTTGTACAGTTGTTCACTTCAGGATTATGGCATTTAAAGCACATGTGGGAAGTGGGAAAAATATTTTTGTCTGCTAATTTCCATTAAAATAAATGTCTCTGCAAGAAAGGCAAAAAAAAAGGATCACTTCTTCATTATGCAATTATTAAGTGGTAATTCACCATAATTAATACTGAATAATTAATTTGTTAAGTAGTTATTAAGTAATGAGAAGAACATTTGGAAGTACTTATTTATTTTTGATGCCAAAGTGTTGTGTATGTGACAAAATAATTATGAATAAGTTATTTCACTTTTTCTAGCTTACTTCAAAAAGATTTTTTTTTCAATGTGCATTGCATACTGCTCTTTGTATAAGAAAGAGGTTTTCTTTTTTTTATGCTTAATTCTCAGCTGCTTGATTCCCTGCTAATTCCTTCCGTACAGCTGGAAGAAAGAATAAGGTCTCTGAAAATGATTACAGACCATTTTCCACCAGATTCCTAGGAGAAGTATGATCAAAAGTGGCTTGAAATAGCTTCTTTTTAGGCATGCTTGTGATCCTAAACTACTGCATTACAAATACCACAAGGATGAATGTAGGAATGGTGAGTTGGGGAGTAAAATCCTGCGCAAGGAATGGTGCTTACTGAGGATCTAAGTGGGCTGAGTGACCTCTGAGATAGTATAATACTCATCTATATGACCACTCCAAGCTTAGTTATAGCTTATTGTATGAACAATATAAATATAACTTACAACTTACCTGAGACAATGAGTTTTGTACCGGAGCCAAACACCTTGTTGTAATAACCAGTCACAGTGAATAAAGCCTTTACAATATCAGTGTGGCTCAGTTGTGCTTACATAAGTACTCTTTAAAGAAAATCAGATTTGCTGTATAATCAATTTTTACACCCTAAGAAAGTAAAAAATGAGCAGTCACCTAAAACACCCCAAAAGTTAAAAATAAAAATGGAAAAAATGTGGAATTTTTGGAGGGCATATAAGTTGTTAAATGAACAGGATTCATCTCAACTAATTTGAGTCTTCTGAAAGATTAGGTGGACAGTGCAGATGGGGCACCTTGGCTCCATCTCTGCTTTCTGGAAACAGACAGCATCACCATAAGATTTATTTGATCAGATGTTGGCAAAGTAATTTGCTCTTAACATATCCCCATAAGATCACATGTAGAACTGGTGAACATTATTCAGAGATCTGGGGAGCATGAGACTACTGACCAATATTTTTTTACCAGTAACATGAAGCAAAGCTGCATCAATTGGAATCAAAAATCCCACTAAAGAGATACAACATTTTCAGCTGGCCAAAATTAGGCAAATTATTTTCATCTCAGATGCTTAGCTGAGCCAAATTACAGGCAAGTATCACAGAACCTAGTATTTACTTGAAGCAAAATATTTTGAATAGTAGCAATAAATGATAATAAGTAATTTCTGCAAAAGCTAGGAAAAGAGAGCAGCTTTTCAACTCTGGCTGTCTTAAAAGGTGCAACTTACTGTTCTGAGCATATGTCAGATGACTCTCTCATTTTCATTCATAGTCAGATACTGTCCTAAAGAAAAATGTTTTGCTTTTCAAAGGATATGTGTAACACAGAGGTTGCACATATTATTTTCAGAATTAACCAGGAATATTACAAAGGTCAAATGTGCATACTTAGAGATAAAAACCCTTTTTCTCTTCTCCAAATTCTGTCTTTGCCATATTTAAATTACTTTTTACATAGAAAATGATATTGAGATATGTTTCTTCTGCAATAGCTGTTGCGTTTCCCCCATTTAATGCATAAATACAGAACAATTACATTGTGTTCTGCAAATGGAAGTGGAAATGCAGTTTAAGGAGGAAATCCTGCAAAATATTCAGAACAGTTAGGATTAGGAAGAATTAAAATGGCAGAGCACTTCATGCCAGGCAATATCTAGCTGTATTGAAAAGCATTTCAGAAGTTGTCAAGTTTTACATTTTGTACTTACTTGAAACTCTTAAGTTTAGTTCCACTTCTAAATATTTTTGACCTGGGCGTCAGGGTCCCACAGTCTGATACTGGTTATCTATATCTCCTGCACTGCACTTTTCTCACATAGGCTACAGAAAAATCTCTCTGATTTAGAGGCTTGTATAAATCTTACTGAATGCTGTAGCTGAATTTTCAACACTGAATAGAGTGCCATTTCTAGAAATATTTTAGTTTTTGTAGTGAGTAAATAGTTCTGAAATTTTTTAATCAGCGGCATGGATAGAAAATATTTGAAATTTCTCTGTAACTCTCCTCAGCAGTTTGCAGTTTTACTTAATTACAGCCAACTTGATAATGTCATGTATTTTCTGAGTAACATACTGTAGACATTGCTATACGCTTTATACTGAAAACAACATTCATCCTTTTGATTGCATTGCTTCACCACAATAAAAAATAATACAAATGCAAAAGTAAACCAGTTGCTTTCAATAGGGCTAGGAACTAGAAATTTATTACACTCAGGGTATTTTTCTTCCCAATCAATTTAGACCAGAACAATTCTGTCAATTAGAAATTTTTCATTTCTCACATGCTGTTCTGGGAGTTAACTTTCAAGCAGTTCGCTTTTGTTTCCTAGAACAGGATTAAACCATCCCAATACTTAAATCTACCTGCCCAATTGGGGCACCATGCACAGTTCACAAACAAATTTGAATTATCAGGAGAAGTCAATTTTCCTCAGAGTCTTTCATTCTTGATTATCTAAAAACCTGAATGATTCTGTGAAAATCAGTTCAATGGTAATGGTACTTACCAGAGACTATTAGCTTCGTTCCCGTGCCAAAGTATTTGATCCAGGTGCTCCACACTGTGTTTTGACTTTGCAATAAGCTAGCATGCTCTCTTGATATACCATTGATGAAGAAAATCCCAATTTTCCCCAATCATCCATGGGAGTCTGCATGAAGACCTGGTCCTTGGCTGCTGGGAGGCCATTGGGAATTTCAGATGTGCATCTGGATGTTCATCAAATAGCTAATGTCCTTCAGAGAAAATATCTTTCCTGAAGTTTTACAAATTTATTAGATAACTCCTCCACTTAATGTCTTAGAATTAGATTATGTTTTTTTCTTCAATTTTAGACAGCAAATCAGAATATAGAATTCTACATGTAAAAAAACCACATATCCTCAGATTTTCATTCTGCTCTTTCCAAAGGTGTACACCTGCAATTACCTGACATCAAGTACTACTTGCATGGAGTTCATTTTTCATTGTCTGAACAAAGAAGAGGGAAAGGAGGGAGAGCCAGCACCAAAAGCATTGTGAAGGTGTCTCTGTGCTGCGTGTTGCATTATCTTGCCCCAAGTAGGTGGTTATTGTCTGCCCATCTCTTGGATGGCAGATGTGCTACAGCAGCTCACTGGCAGCTCTTTATATACTAACTGGTGGGAGAAGGAGGCTTTTCCTTGTGCAGTTTTTTTTATAAAACACCCCAAGATAACATCAGAGGAGTCACTACTACTGTCAATCAAAGAGCCTGCATGCTTAGTTTGGCATTTAAAATAAACTGAGTTAGAGTACTTCTGGGATCTCTTGTAGCATATTGGCTGCAAAATTATGTTGAGAAATTATATTTATGGCAAGAGGGAGGAACTAGAGGGTGAAGGTTTTTCAGCTGAAGTAGGTATAAAAACCCCAGTGGTCTACTTTGAAGTCTTCTGGACAGAAACATCTTAATCACAACCACCAATCAAGGGCAGGAGTGATGTAGACAAAATGATTTTTCCTGCCATGCTCTTAGACATGCAGTGAAGGAAACCACCTATCTTGGTTCTGGCCAGACAGGGTTAATTTTTGCAGTAGACAGGAGAGTGCATGGCTGGGATGCACAAGTTATTCTACATCACCTCACCTTATTGCTGGATGTGGGGGAAGGGAGTCTCTTCTGGGGGAGAAGGGGTTCCTTCTGGTCAAGTACATGTGGCAGAGGGAACTGTTGGATAATGCTGGTTCCAGGCTGGAGGGAGCAGCCAGCTAATGCCAGTTTTAAGCAATTACGTGGGAACTGTATTTTATGTTGCACTTCATTATTAACATTGTTCCTGTTATTGTTTGCTTTCTTATATTATTGCTGTTTCCATGGCAGACTTACTTGGTGTCATGGTTTAGGAATGGTACTCCCCAGTACCATTCATCAACTTGGATGAAATGTTGAGAGAAAAACAGGTCTGTCCAGAGCTGGTTGAAAATAAATTTGACCCAGGCATTTATTATATTAAGTATGGAGCCACTGTTTACAATTTTGCTTGATCTATTCATTTGGTTGTGGTACCTAACTCTATATATATTCCTGTATCTGCTCCTTACAATGATCTTTTTCAGAGCAGGGAGAAGAATCAGGGTTGCTTTGTTGATGTATTGGGGAATATTAGCTAATGACATGACAACATCAAGGTCAATAAGGGACATTTGATATGTGTATTCAGTGTTGCTCTCCTACCCTTACCTTGGGCACAACCTTTGGGGGTATGCTAATTGTCATAGCCAGTATGTGGAAGGAAAAGGAGAGGCCAATTTTCCCAAGATTTTCACCTTCTTTTCCTGCTTCAGGCGTGTTACAACAGTTTGTGAGAATTTTGAATTTCCCTTGGATGTTTAAGAAAGCATGTTCTTGTTGCAGTCTGCCAGGTCCCCTCAGTGTGATCCACACCAAGCATTAGTGTGTTGGTTTAAAAAAACAGCTGGAAAATTAAACTCAATTTAAGATTCTCTTCCCCCACCACCCCCCCACCCCCAACCTCCTCTTAGGAGAGACTAAAAGAGATTCTGAGTTAAAGAAGTATTTACTTGAGAAAAAACATGAATGAAATAAGAAAAGTGAACCGTAACTATATTAAAGTACACAAAACAAATGTGATTTACATACAGAAGGTTATTCACGAAGCAAGACCCTACACAACCTGAGACAAAGAAGAAAGTGAGGCCTGGTTTCTCCTCCTGTGCACTGGGCCACATGGCACCTGGGAAGGTAGTCTGAATGGGAGCTATGCTGCTGAAAAACACTGGCTCCATCAGTTGCAGCAGTAGTCCCAATGCTGGGGTCTCCCTTTCCCCAGGGCAGTGGTTGTCCCATGGTGGTCCTAATGGGCACTGCAGCTTGCATTGGAGTTCTCAGCAGCTGCAGAATTAACAGCAACAATAGCAGTACCTGTGGCAGCAGCAGCGTTTACCCCTTTTGATTTTCCAATGGCCATGTATTTAAGGGAGCAGTTTATCCTTTCCCATGGCCAAGGTGAGACTGACTGCTTCCAGCTTCTGATGTTTCAGCATTTTCTGCTGCAACCAAGCTCCCACTATGATGTGAATGGTATGGAATTAAACAATGTTAGAAACTCCACCCCATTTTTTTAACTCTGTACCCAGGACAACCCCTGCAGGAAAATTTTCAAGGATAAATGCCTCTCCAGTTTACAGTGGGCAAGTGTTCAGAAAAAATAGGAGGGCTGATGTTACTTCTGATCCTCTTGAATGGACTTCCAGTTCATGTTTACAAGAACTGAGAAAGGAGTACTATAACTAGAACTAGAAGGGCCTCTAGCCAGGTTGAGAAAAGGGATAATCAGATCTATTGGACTGCAAATCTGATAGGCTGACACAAGAGTGTAAGCCTTTAATTGACACTGGCACACAATGTACCCTGGTGCCATCAAGACCTTTAGGGGCAGAATCTATCTCTATTACTGGGGTGACAGGGGGATCCCAACAGCTGACAGTACTGGAAGCTGAGGTGAGCCTGACTGGGAACAAAAGGCAAAAAGACTCCATTCTGATTGGTCCAGAGGCCCTGTGTGTCCTTGGCATAGATTACCTTGGGATAGTGTTTTTCAAGGACCCAAGAGGGCATTCTTGGGCTTTTGGGATAGCTGCTGAGGAGACAAAGGAAATTAGCCAACTGAATACCTTGCCTGGTCTCTCAAAGGACCTTTCTGCTATGGGACTGCTGAAGAACAACAGGTGCTTATCACACCCACAACAGTACATCATCAACAATACTGCACCAAGCGGGACTCTGTGATCCACATCCATGAGACGATTTTTGAACTGGAGAGCCAGGGAATGGTCAGCAAGATTCACTCACCTTTTAATAGTCCCATATGGCTAGTATGTAAGTCCAATGGAGAGTGGAGACTGACAGCGGACTATCGTGGTCTGGATGAAGTCACACCACCCCTGAGTGCTGCTGTGAAGGACATGCTGGAACTTCAGTAGAAACTGGAGTCCAAGGCAGCAAAGTGGTGATACCATGGACATTGTTGTTATGTTTTTCTCCATTACTTTAGCAGCAGAGTGAAGGCCACTGTTTGCTTTCACCTGGAGGAATGTCCAGTACACCTGGAATGGACTCTCTCAGGGGTGGAAACAGCCCCACTATTTGCCATGGACTGATTTTATTGGAAAACACAAAGGCTGCAGAATATTTGCAATACACTGGTGACATTATTGTGTGGGGCAACACAGCAAAGGAAGTTTAAACAGAAGGGGAGGAAGAGCCCCCACCATTTAATCAGCTACCAGCAAATGAAAAGTGATCTCTTTACTGATGGCTCTTGCTGTATTGTAGGGATACACTGATAATGGAAAGCTGATGTATGGAGTCCTACGTGCTAAGCTGCAGAAGCTATTGAGGGACAAGGTGGGTCAAGTCTGTTTGCAGAGCAGAAAGCTGTCTAGCTGGACTTAGATATCCCTGAATGAGAGAAATGGTCAGTGTTCCACCTCTACACTGACTCGTGGATGGTAGCAAATGCTCTGTGCAGGTGGACGGAGAGATACAAAAAGAACAATTGTCAGTGCAGAGGTAAATGCATCTGGGCTGCTGAACTCTGGCAAGACGTCACTGGCTGGATAGGGAAGCTGGCTGGAGAAGTACATCATGTAGATGCACGAGTGCCCAAGAGTTGGCCACAACAACAGACAGGTGGAATGGGCTGCCAAAATTAAAGTGTCTGAGATGGATCTTGACTGGAAAGAATGCATTATTTCTGGCTCACTGGGCCCATGACCCTTCAGGTCAGCAGGGAAGAGATGCAGCATACAGATGTGTTCTTGATCAAGGGATGGACCTAATCATGGATATTATCTTCCAGATTATCTACAACTGGGAAACATGTGCTACAGTCAAGCAGGCCAAAAAGGTAAAGCCTCTGCGGTATCAGTAACCATGGTAGAAATATGCGGAGGTCTGGCAAATTGATTGTGTTGCACTCCTGCAAACCCATCAAGGCAAGTGCTATGTTCTTACAATGGTGGAAGCAACCATTGGATGGCTGGAGACATACCCTGTGCCTCATGCCACTGATAAGGCCACTGTCTTGAGCCTTGAAAATCAAGTTCTGTGGCAATGTAATGGGACTCATTCTAAAAATGGCCTCATAGACACCTGGGCGTAGAGAGCACAGTATTGAGTGAGTATATCATATTGCTTCTCATGCACCAGCCTCTGGGAATACTGAATGGTACAATGGACAATTAAAAACATATTAAAAGCAATAGGACCTTCAAACATTGGGATCTATGTTTAGCAGAGGCCACCTAGTTAATTAAAACTAGAGGCTCTACTAACTGAACTTGCCCTACACCATCAAAGTCTCCACATAACAGAGAAGGGGATAAACTCCCCATGGTACATATGAGGAATGTATGTTAGAGTAGACACTTTGGATTAGTCCTGCCTCAAGCAAAGGCAAAGCCATCCATGGGACTCTTTTTGGTGAAGGACCTGGGTGCATGTGGTGGGTAATGCAGAGGGATGGGGAAACACAATTTGTTCATCAAGGGGATTTGATTTTTGGGTAAGAACAGTCTGTAATGTTGAATTGTATAATATCAGTTGCTGAATGACGCTGCCACTGTATGCTATAACCATCATGGACAATGAGCATGGACTGCTCCAGATAAACCGGTCATGATCTCCTGATGCAGCTTGCAACCACCCAACAGCAAACCAGCCCTCCTGCCCTGGAAGACACCTAGGACAGATAGTCATGGACTATTTAGTCATGGACTATTTAGTCATGGACTAAATGAATTCAACAGACATTTTGGAGAGGTGGCCATTGGTTACAGAAATGATATGCTTCTGTATTTATATAGATATATGTATATATGTAGATAGCTAGAAGGTGTAGGATCTGAGTATGATGTAGATGGTATAGAATAAGGAATGGATAATGTCCTGGCTTCAGCCAAGACAGGGATAATTTTTGCAGTAGTCAGGAGGGGCACCTGTATTCTACACCACCTTTTGTCACTGCTGGAGGCAGGGGAAAAGGGGGCCTCTTTTGGTTGGGGTAGCATAGCAGAGGTTCGTGTTTTACATGGCTCTGTGTGGTGAGTTCTTGCGCATGAATCATTTGCCTCTTTCTTGTACAATCTCATTAGTACTGTTGTTGTTACTTTTCCTTTTATTACTGTATTGCTGTTTCTAGTAAATTGTTCTTATGTCAAACCATGATCTTTTCCTTTTGTGCCTTCAGCTCTCCTCTCTAGCTCACTGCAGGTAGTAGGTAAAAGAGGAAGTAGGAGTGAAGGAGCAGCACAAGGTTTGGAGTGATTCGGTGGGAACCCTTAATTGAGGAATACCATTCCTAAACCACGACCATTCTG
This sequence comes from Hirundo rustica, assembly GCF_015227805.2. NCBI lineage: Eukaryota > Metazoa > Chordata > Aves > Passeriformes > Hirundinidae > Hirundo > Hirundo rustica. The sequence goes on from NC_053450.1 coordinate 101,057,141, forward strand.
TTTGTCTTAATATGAAATGGAGGAAGACGATGGTTATAAGCAGCACATCATTAGCTCTGGCAGGTAAGTGACCGTAAATCTCAAACTAAAACAGGTCTGTGTGGAATTTTGTGATAACTGAATTAGGGTAGACAGGACTTACATTATTTCGAACAGCTTACAGTTGTTTACAAGTACAGCAGGGAAGATTACATGGGGAAACTTTTTCTCAAAAGTGCTGAGCAGTGCAAGCATATCATTCCTACCACCAAGGTACTTCCTTCAGTGCGCTGTATTTCTTTTCTTCGTACTCTTTCCTATGGGAGAAAAGTGGCCAGACTAGAAGATTACTGCTTCTCTGTTTGCTCCCCTAAAGACTACCAGAATTATGCCATGGCTGTATAAACAGCACCAAATGAGCAGATAAGCGTCCAGTATTTATATGCTAAATTTTAAGGCAGTGAAGACTTCCTTTACCCCTAAAATAGTAGATGTGTGTTGAAGACAGGAGTTCTAATGATAAACCAGACTTTGAGAAGGACATTTATGTGGGGTTACCCACTCTTTTGGAGTAGGAGAAAAAAGGTTGGGCCTTCCAGCAGCTCACTCAGATGCAGTTGAAAAGACTGGTGGAGTGGCACAGTTTCAGCCTTGTGGTTCAGACATTGCCAGTGGGTTTTTTGCCTTGATGATCTGCATCTCTATCACAGTGAGGATCCCAGTAGGCACAGTAGTAAGCAGCAGCATCATCTGGAATTATATCTTTTATTGTAAGAACACATCGCTTCTGTACAGAACTTCTTTCGACCATGTATCTGTTTTCTTGAAAGCCATTTTCAATGGTAACTTTGCCTCCTGAAACAAACAGAAGCCTCTCAGGAGCTTCACCCTCCTTCTGCTTATACCAGTGTATGATGATGCCATCAAAATTTGCCTCTAATGTTTGAATTTCACATGTCATCCGTGCACTTTTTTGGAACTTGGTGATGGATATAGGACTCTGCTTGGGAATTTCCTGTGCAAATCCATCTAGGAAAGAGAAAAAGAGAAATTTTGTCATTAGCTGGAATTCAGGGATTTGGAAAGATGCCTGATGGCAAAGTGATGGGTGCCTGCAAGGAAAGGTAAGAAAATAAGGAAGTACTTACAAGACCAAGAAGCTGTGGCCACAAGCACTACCTGCAGCAGCATGTTTGCTTGTCACACTTCGCTTTCACTGAGATTCAGAGGAGGATGAAAGGGACTCCAAATTAGAATTGTGTTTTATGGAAGGAGGAAGTGGCTCTCAAATGGTCTTCAGTGATGAGTCTTTTGTGTGCAAGCAGGTGGGATGTCTTTGCAGAAAACCCTCTCCAGGCTGCCAAATATTAAAATTGGAAAGAAGGCTATAGTCCTGTCTGCTTTTCAAGTAAATATGGGAAAGGTTGATAAAACTTAAGGAGCGTAGCCTTATAAAACTCTAGTCAAAGTGACTGAGAACATGTTGCAAGGAAGAGCATGTCCAGATATTTATGGTGGAGTGAAGGTTTTAACCTGGAGGTTACTTTGGTGGGCAGTGAGTACCTACCTTGCCTGAGGGGTGCAGAGAGGTGCACAGTATCACAGCAAATGAGGACTGCCTTTTGCTGCTTCAGCTCAGTCACCTAGATGCAAGGTGCAGAAGTGTCCAGGGTGCCCTTGTGCCAGTACTGCCCTCCACCAAAGCTGAAGACCATCTACCTGCAGTGACTGCAGTGACTGCAGAATCTCAACTGTGATGAATTGCCTCTGGTTTAGGGTGTGGGAGGAAATACAGAGCCGCAGGATTTCAGTTTCATAGCTTAGCTGAGATGCAAACACTTCTTGGAGAAAAGACTGGAAAATAAAAGAGAACAGCTGTTGTCAACAGCCATTGCACAGAGATCTTGATGAATGGGTCTGATGCTGTGAGGTCTTCTCTGTGACTGGTGAGCCTGGGCTGTTGGTCAATGGGAGTGAAGATGGGTTGCTTTTGTTTTCCCTCCTGCTGGCAGTTGACCACATAGGCACGCTGGTGGTAATCACTTTGCTAAATGGTTTAGAAAGGTGCATGTGAACACAGAGCTCTGAGAAGGGTCAGGCAAAAAGAGACAACTGTCTCTGTGTGGTGGCAATGGAAAAAAATCCCCCTCTTCCCAATAAATACATTTAGGGAAGGCCTATTTAATTTTCTGCCAGGCCCTTAGGTGAAGGGAGGGGGAGTCAAGGAAGAGATCACTTATCCCAGCAGCCTCCTGCATGGGCAACTATAGCTGATCAGAGTGAAAATGCATTGGCTATTGTATGTTGAGGGCCTGAAATAAAGCTGCTGTTGCCAAAAATTACCATGTATGAAATAGTAGCAATACTTTGCTATTCTTGTGATCACAAAGCAGAAATCTGTCAGGGAACAGATTCCAGATGAAGAGTAAAGGAATATGTCAAATGCCCAGTTGACAGACACTGTCTAGGATTTGTACTATAAGCTTTCTAACACAGTAAGTCTCCAAGTAGGAATAATTACTGGCCAAACATGATAGTGTCTATGCCAAGAAGACACATGCAGTTTTACAAAATACCTTTCCAGGTTCAAATTATCACTAAATAGATTTGTCACTAATGAAATGGCCAAAACCTATTTTGCAAAGAGCCTTGTTATCTACAGTTATTTAAATTACTTCCTCCTTGTACATCAGTGCTGACTAATCCTGATCACCTTCTTCACCTTCCTGTCTGTACATGGTTTCTAGGATTAGTGGCTCCATCACCTTCCAGACTGAGATAGGGCTAACCTGACTGTAGTACCCTAGGTTTTCCTTTTTCTCTTTCTTGAAAATAAGAGTGAAATTTGAGTTCTTCTTGTCTTCAAGTACCTGTGCAGATTGTTGTGACCTTCCAAAGGTAAGTAAGAGTGTCTTTGCAAAGGCACTGGCCATCTGCCTCAGCAGTTGTGGGTACATTCCATCAGGCACGATGGATTTAGGTGTATGCAGTTTAAGTGCTCACTAGGCTGATCCTCCTCCACCAAAGGCTATGTCTTTCTTCCTCCAAACTTTCCATCTGGTCTCAGGGGCCTGGGATACCTGAAGGCTATCCTTGTGGGTAAATGGTGAGGCAAAGGAAATATTGAGTACCTCAGGTTTTTCCAGGTCGTACATCACCAGTTTCCCTGCCCATCCATCAGCTTTCCCTTTTTCTTTTGCTGCTGCTGTATTTGTAGAACCCTTTATTGTTCCCCTTTACATCATTTGCCAAATTCAATTCTAGCTGGTTTATTCCTTTCCTAAGCCCATTCCTGCATGATTGAGCAGCAGTTCCATACTCCTCCAGGATCACCTGCCCCTGATTCCACCTCTTTTATACTTCATTTTTATGCCTAAATAAAGTCAGCAGCATTTTTCTCACTCTTGAGGTACTCCTGCTACCTCTACTTGGTTTTCTAGTGTCAGACTAGACCTTTCTTGAACTTGGAAAAAATTCCTGGATATCATCTAGCATTCCTAGACATTTCTCTCCAGGGTTGTATCCAATGTGATGCTTCCAAGCAGATCTCTGAAGAACTTTAAAATCTGCTCTCCTGAAGTCCAGGGCTGAGGTTCTGCCTTTTGCCCTGCTGCTTTTTCTCAGGAATCTGAATACCACTGGCTCATAGTCACTGCAGCCAAGGCTGCCCTGACCTTTCCATCTACAACAAGGTCCTTATTGGCTGCCCAATCACCTGTGTCAGGAGGTTGCTGCCAGCTCACTCCTGAAACCTCCCAGACTGCCTGTGAGAAATTCTCAGATCCTACAATGACAAAAGGCAGGCTGACTGATGTTATCATTTGAGGTCATGTGTACTACAACATATTTTTCAAATAGTTGAGGAGGACAGAAACATCCATAGCAAGATGTCATATACTCAAATCACATAGAAACTTAAGAAAAAAAAAAAAAAATCATCACCTGTAGAAATACAAATCCATCACTGTGCTCATTTTTTAAATGTTACTGAACATGTGCACTCCAATTCAGAAAATGTATGACATAAAAGTATCTCAGTGTTTTAACCTAGCTTTCAGGAAAATGCCCATTTTCCTGGAACAAGTCTCTGATTGTAGAATCTGATTTCTAAAACTCAGTACACATAACCCAAAGGCTGTGAGAGTATCTGCTTGTCTGTGGCATAGCTCATGGCTGAAGATTTCAATTTATGTCTTGGACAAATCAAATGAGGAATTGTAACAATAAAGTTAGGTTTTCTGGGCTGTTGTAGGATTTTTAGTGACTGAAGGGAGGCAAGAGAAAAATATGAAGGAGAATGTGCATGATCAGCTAGTCCTCCCCCCTTCTTTTCTATTCCTGTCTTTTTCAAGAGAAAATACTGAGGGATGAAGAAATGTTGCTCTGCTTGCTAGGATTCTAGCAGAGAAGAGAAATCTATAACTCACACACAGAGACAGCCTGTGTTCACTGTCAGGTGAGTGCTTTAAGTAAAATCCAGCCTTCATTTTAAGAGCAATATTTCATATATTTATCTTAAAGTGACAGGAAGGCTTCACTTTCTGGATGTTGCAGATAAATCTGAGTACTGAAATGATATACTGATTGTCAACATCAGATATTTAACACTTGTCATATGATATTGTTGTTTTTCCTCTCCTGCTGCAGAAAATCATGAAGCAGGTGGAAAAAGGAAGTATTCGAATTTTTAGGGTTGACAGCTTGCGGTTCAGAGAACAAAGAGGTTTTTTGTAAGGCTTATCTTTGCCCAATTAATACTGTGGTCGTACCAGTACGCACAGTAATAAATGCCAGAATCCCTCAGGGTTAAAGAATTTATGATGAGACCATATACAGGTTGACTAGGATTATTCCGAACTTGAAATCTATTTCTATCGTTGTTGTCCTCAAAAACAGGTGTCCCTCCAGACTCGTACAGTATCCTCTTCGGCATTTCTCCAGGAAGCTGCCTGTACCAGTGAAGGTACCTTGTGTTTTTGTCCTCCAGTCGACATGACAATCTGGCAGACATGCCCTTCATCTGCTTCTGCAGCTCTGGGGTTTGCACTGGCACTGACTGCATGTCTATATCTGGAGGTGAAAGCAGAAAAATTGTATGAGGGGAGAAACTCCTGGAGTTTGGAACCAAGCCTATATTCACTGTAGACAGGAAGAAGAGAGGAGAGGAAAATCTTACAGGACCAAAATGAAGTTGCAAGAAGGACAGGAAACAGCAACATGTTGCTGTGCAGATTAGAGCTGAAAATGAAATAAATAGAGACAGAAATGTTATAAAGCACTTCAGGTGGACAAAGCATCAAATGACTGCGAAGCGGAAATTACTCATTCAGCACATCCGATGGTAGTTTTTAAATGCACTACCATAAGAGGGTGTTAAATTTACTGACAAGCTGAAACAAAACATGAACAGCATAGAAAGGACAAAAAATACTCAATCTGAAAAAAAACCTTCTTCATCTATCTACCTACTACACTTATATTAGACTTCCCCACTGAGCACACATAAAAACTCAAGTTGTTCAGCCTAGCTGTTCCCAAGGATGTTGTCCTCTTCTCAGACACCTCAAAACTGTTCCAGAAAAATGTTCCACCAGCCTTTCCTTAGAACTTCAGAGAATCATAGAATAATGGAATGCTTTGGGTTGGGAAGGACCTTAAAGACCATCTAGCTCTCACCTCCACCCCATGGTCAGAGATGTCATCCTCTAGGTTAGGTTGCTCAGGGCCCCATCCAACCTGGCCTTGAACACATCAAGAGAAGGAGCATCTAGATCTTATCTGGGTTGTCCGTTCCAGTGCGTCATGACTCTAAGAGTAAAGAATTTCTTCCTAACACCTACTTGAAAGCTCTTTCAGTTTAAAACTCTTCCACGTTCTTCTATCACCATTTACCCATGTAAAGATTTGTTTTTCATAAGTGCCCTTTAGATACTGGAAGGCTTCAATAAGGTCTCCCCTAAGCATTTTCATGTCCAGGTTGAACAGCCCCAACTGACAGGCCTTAACTAGGCCTGTCACTAGTAGTATCTGTCAAGGTTCAGCACTGGGCCCAATATTGTTTAACTTGTTCATCAATGACTTGGCAGAAGGGGCAGATGCCTCCTTAATTCACGGACAGCATGAAGATGGGAAGAGTGGCTGATACCCCAGAGGGCTGTACAGCCCTTCAGAGGGACCTCGACAGTTTGAAGAGATGGTCAGGCTACTTCGCACCTAAGGGCATCTGCCTGCAACAGTGTGGAAAATGATCAGAGTTGTACAGCGTTGCTTTAAGTTGGTGTGGAATTTATGAGGCTGTTTGAGGATAATATGAGCTGGGCTCTGTGCTGCCCTTACACTTGGCTCAAGCAAGGTCTCACAAACAAAGGATACTGGGGGCGAAGTGGTCCACAACCCTGTGTTGTTTCAGTGAGGCACAGAAGAGCACCTGCGCCTATGTTCCACTCCCTGTCCTCACTCTTCCTTCACCCTGAAAAAGGAGCCTTGTTGTAAATCTGGTTTGATGAGAAGAAAAGGCACACAAAAACTCTCTGGAAAACATCAGACAGCAAAGGCTGCCTCAAACGCTGGAGTGGGGCAAAAGTGTTTATTTTACCTCTCATGTTAACTATAAATTCTGACCAAAAGTAAAAGACACTCTAATTGACATATTTAACTTTCATACCCCTTGGAATGTAAATGAGGAAGAACACAAAACATGTAATACATGTATGACCAAAGTTACCAAACCACATCTACAGCATGTGATTGTACCAGCTCATTGGAGAAGGCCAAAAATTTATACAAAAGTATAAAAGGGGAGCTTTGGGGCAGAAAGAGGTAGAAGGGCAGAAAAAAGTTTTGCCTGCTTCAGATTGGTTGATGGACTGTGTCTCTCCTCTCCTGAGGGGAAGAATTTCAGTTAGCTTTGCACCTCCAACTGCATAGGAGCAGGCCTAGGAATACTTAATTATATGTCTGTCTGTCTATCTATCTATCTATCTATCGATCTATCTATCTATCTCTCTAAGAAAAAACAGGCAGCAGCTAATTTCACTGTGCATCAAGAATTACAGATACATAAAATGCCATGTAAACATTTGATTGCACTGAGTAACCATGATACATTTATTTTTAAGATCTTTGCATTCCTTTAACTCTCTCAGGTTGTTGCATGAAATAAGGAGTTCCTCTGGCAGTAGTGCCTTGCCAGCAGCAAGATGATTGGACCCCTGTGCAAGTGACTGCCTTCCTTGATAATGGGGTTGTAGCACCAAATAGAAAAAATACAGCTGATGGCTCTATTACAAGACAGCCTCAGTGGCTGTGGCAAAACCAGAGTGAAGCATTAATTTGTACCAGACAGGTACTTGCTGCCATTTGGTTTTTCTTGTACTTTCCCTGATTTCAAAGACTGAAAATATGCCCCTCAAAGACTTTATAGCAAATGGTCCCTTGGGCAGATGCCATCATACATCATGCTCTTCCTTGAGAAGAATTTCACATTTTCTGACCCAAAAGAGGGAATCCTCTGGATCTTTTTAGGTCTTTGTCAATAGCACTGTAGACAAATAAATCTCATGTTACAACTAGTACAGAAAGTTAATATTCTTCTGTAGTCCTAGTGACAAGTATATTGTGTCAAGTCCTGTAGTGCAGATATATCTACAAGGACATAGAAAGAACTCTCATGGACAGGGGGTTGTGAATACCCTTGTGTTGGGGGTTAGATTTGTTCCTTTTTGTCTTAAAGAATTTTACCCCATGAGTTACTAGGAAACAAAGGGCTGATATTTAGAGGGTACTTGACTAACACAAAGAGACTTGGCTGGGAGGGAGACGATCACATGAAGTTTGGGAGAGGGAAAAGGACAGGGCTGGGGAGAGCTGAGTTGTTTTTTTGGGTTTTTTTCCTGCTCTTGGCTTTGGAGAGGATGGTCAGGCTGCCTGAGGAGTCCACAGTTAACGGAGGGTCCGGTCCTGGGAATTCTACCATCATCCATCATCTGCTCGCGCACCCAGGAATTTGAAGCCCCCTTCTCTCTTGGTTTTGGTTCTGAGATTCAGGTGGTTTTAGAGTCTTTTTGCCTTCTGCAAAGCTCTGAACTAGACGTAAAAAAAGAGATGGAGTCTTCAGGTTCTGATTTTTCAATGTTGCATGCTTTGTTTATTGTTTCTTATCTTACAATTTTCTCAGTGCCCAACAAAGGTCTGTGCAGCTGCTCTAGCATTTGATGACTCCTCGACCCCTCCCAGACTGGGCTGTCGCTATCTTTTATACTAATTGTTATGTGTTCTCTGTTTATCATTATTTGCTAATACCTATCACCAATACTAAAAAAGTCATCTCTACTTTGACCCAATCTCTTTAAACTACTTTGTGCCACTGTCACTGCAGAAAATGGAGTGAGGGAAGAAAAAAGAAGAAGCAAAAGACAACGCCCCAAATTCTCCATCTTGCTCCCATTCACTTCCATACTAAAAACTTAAACCTACTGTTTTCTCACCCTGTGATAATCTAAACTACTATCTTTCACACTCTTGTAGCCTGCAATCCTTCCCGCAGTGCAAGAAGCCTTTCCCATGGACTGAGATCAAAGCCAAAGTCCCTCTGGGCCAGGGTCCCAGACCCCCCCGTCCAGGTCTCTGACCCTCCAAGGCAGCCAAAGGAATGCCCTAGACTCCAACATTTCTCCTGCCCTGCTGGAGCTGGGCCAGTCCTGTCCAGCCATCACAGCTTCTTCAGCACTGCCCACTTTGCCAGGGCACCCCCCTTGCCTGCTGGGACATTCCCCCCTGCCTGCTGGGGACACCCCACCATTCCAGCCACCAGCCCGGGAGTTTCCACCGTTCCAGCTTGGTGCTCTCAGGGTCCCAAGAGATCAGACTGCCCTGGGCTTTGTGAAACAAAGCCCTTCAAGGTTCCTGGTTCTGTTTATTATTAATGCTGTAGTTGTTGTTGTTTGTTTGCCTTGTTATACCTACTAGTAAAGAACTGTTATTCCTTTCCCCATAGCTCTGACTGAAAAGACTCTTTTAATCTAAATTATTATAACTTGGAGGGAAGGGATTGGAATTCCCCATTCCTAGAGAGGCCTTGCCCCTCCCTAGCGGTTACCTGTCTTTCAAACCATGACACCTTGCCATATGAAATTTCACTGCATCTCTCCTAACACCTGTCTGGCTGAGCAGTGCTGTATCACCATTTCTGTATGTTCCCTGGTTTAATCTGCAGCTTATCTTTGTAAATGGTCTTCACAGCTTTCTTGGAACAGTCCTTTCAGGTGTTGCCCAGTGGAATAGATCCTTGCCTATGAAAGTCATTAACATCATAACCATAAAGATGGGAGTTACTACTGATGAGTATCTACCTGTATTTCCACCATCACCTGTATTTGAAGCTTCCCAGGCTAGATCTTAAGTGCAAATATCCTTCTTCTATGCCCCCTCCTCAATATTGCTTAATTTTTGCTTTATCAGACTGTATTTGGGAAAGCATCTGTATTGTTCAGAGACGATCTGTGTTACTATATAATTTAGCTGCAATGCAATCACCCACAGGGTGCTCATTTTCCGCAGCACAGAGCATTATACCACCTAAGTTGTAGCACACCTTTGCTTTTCTCCTTGTCTGATATTCATGTAAACATACTCAGCATAAACATGCTGGGCTGTTTTAGAGTCAGGAAACTGCAATTATGATTCTCTGTGTTTGACAGAAAGCCTGCCCCTCAGGGCACAGGCAGCTTTCTGTACAGGCTGCCTGTCACCTGCTAGTTCTGTGAAAATGTCAATAGGCACACTAGTAGGTACCTTCATCATTGGAGTTGATGTCACTGATGGTGAAAGTGCAGATGTTTGTACCTTTCTTTGAAGAAGAATACTTGTTGCTATAGGAATTGTCGTTGTAAGAAACTGCACTGGGTCTGATATGCAAATTCGGTTCTGAAACTTTGGAGTGTACATGTTGGCACCAATGTATAAATGCGTACTGGAAGTCAGGAATACCCTCAGCTATACAATCCATTGATGTAGTTGTCTTGTGCCCTCTTCTAATGGATACTTCCCTCTGCTTTAGAAGCACTTGTGCTTGTCCATCTAGAAAGAAAGAGAAAACAGAACAAATATTCTTATTTGTTGCTATTCACTCACACAAATGTGGGATGCTTTCTTCCACTGCCTGTGTCATAGGAGACCACGCTGCAGCCAGGGCCAGGAGAGGAAGCAGCAGCATCCACATGCTTGTGTCTGCCCTAGGAGGAAGTTAACAGCACAGCAGGAGCAGAGGGTTATAACTGAGGAAAGGAAATGACTCACTTGGGCTTTTGGAGTGGTTGTCCTGGCAGGTGTTGTTTGAGATAAAGCAGCCTGACTGAACCCTGCTAAATTAAATCAGATTATAGCTTTACACAAGCAGCACAAACCTCTCCCTCGCTCCCTCCCTCCCCACTCCAATTACCTTAACTCATCTACAAACTAATTTTGTGGTCTGAACCAAATGTTACCAACTACTTTTAGACTACTTGAAAGCTTCTAAACAACACCTGTATTTTTCCTTGGTCTTTTGAACCAAGAAAATGTACTTTTCCTCAGGTTGGTTGCCAATAAAACTTAAAAAACAAACAAACAAACAAACACCAAACCAAAACCAAAACCAAACAAACAACCAACAACAACAACAACAAAAAACACCAAAAAAACACCCACAAAAAAACCCACCCCAAACTCAAATAATGGAGCTAAATGAATTGGAGGGGTGTGAAATTACTGCTCATGACACAGATAGAATATTGAAGACCAGGAAATACACAGCAGACATTTGGGAGCTCAAAAGCAGGATTGTTGTGTTTGTGACTGTTTCTTGTCACAGGAAACGTGAGATGCTACACCTAAGAGTGGCTTCTTCAACTGCTGGAAAGAATCCCAACGCAAAGAAACACAAAAGCTTTGCAACCTCCACAGGCCTAGTTTAAAATAAAGACAATTAGGTCAAGCAAAATACAGAAATTATTTTGTGCAATTCAAAGTAATTTTTCAGATGCAAGGTCACTTCTAGTCCCTTGGAAAGAAAATTAAACCAGTTCTCCTTTTCCTGTTGTTGTCATGTAATTTTTATTTTTTTTCAAGACTTTTCACACAGATTTCAGTAACTGCTGTCCTACAGTTGTGTCAGGAATCTGATCTTTCAGTCTCCTGTGAAATGCAACTGGTGCCCCAGTGCTCAGTGTGCTCTGGAGACCCCATACTGGAGACTGGTGATATTGGGTCCTTTGTGATAGGAGCACAATGGTCCTGTGACTTTATCTATAGGTTGGTTGTTCATAAACAGAAAGAGCTGAAATAACTTAAAGAAATGTCTTTCTCTTTGCAAAAATAAAAACATCTCTTCTATAGCTGCAGTTTTGCTATGCAGGATGAGAAGCCCCACTAAAGTCAATTAGGAGTCTTGTGTTTTAATCTAAATGAAAATTTGATCAACTCCAAGCAGAAAACAAAGAGAAAATACAACCAGATTCTCAAGCAACACAGAAGTATAAAATGGGTATATTGCATCTGCAGTCTTGGCTGTGCATCAAGTTTATTTTCACTTATAACCTTCTATTCTGCAAATGACAAAAATGACAGAAATGTAGTTTTATTACAAAGGTGTAGCTTGAAGGGTAGGGGGAATAGGAAGATCTTTTTTCCTGCTTTTAGCAGGACCCTGATTTTAACCAAACCTGTCATCTTATAAACCCACTCAGATGCAATCCATCCTGACCCAAAAAATGCCTTTTTTTTCTTTTCTTTTTTGAAAAGTGAAAGAAGAGGTCTGCTGGTACTGGCTGCAGTGTGCATCTGCAAAGCTCAGCAGCATATTTTGTATTTGTCTGTCTGTTGCAATCTGATTCAAAGCTTTTGGGAAAAGTAGGGTGGCAGTGTTCCTGTGTGTTGTCAAACACTTCAGGTTCTCATTTGGAAAGCAGAGCATGTCTTTGTGCAGGTCCCCCGTGGCTTTCTACTACTGTGCATCCCAGCTAGCACAGTAGTAGGTGGCAGAGTCTTGCAGCGTTACTTTGCTCACTGTCAGGGTGCACACAGATTTGCTGGGATCCTTCTCAACAGTAAACTTCCTCTCATCAGACCGGTTTTCAAGGAAAAACCTGGAGGACATGTAGGCAACACGCTTGGGAGCTGCTTTGACCCTCTTTTGGTACCAGTGAATAAAAACGTTGCTAAAATCAGGGCTGGAGACATGGCATTTGATTAGCACTGTTTTGCCTTCTGGCTCAGTGATGGATATAGGGGTTTGCTGCAAGTCTTGTGCAGAGCTTACTGTGGCAATAAAAGAGTAAAAAATAGAGAAGCTGAGATAAGAGTGCATCCTCTTTTCCACTGGTGAATGTGCAGGCAGTAGGATGAGCAGGGCATGTACAAGAAGAAACAGTTGGCAGGAAGAAAGTTCTCAGTAACCACATAGTCACAACCCTTCTTAGGGCTTCCTTAGAGGCACAGGGTCAGCGACAGCCTCAAGAGGGGGTGAAGCAGATCTGAGTGGCAGAAAACTATCCAATGAGGCTGTGCCAGCTACAAGTTAAGTAATGATGCATGAGTCATTTCGTTTTGGTTAACTCTCAAACAGGAGGGAAAAAAACCAAACAAACAGACAACCTCTGCCCCTGCCCCAAACCCAAAAACCCCCACTCAGCTCCAAAACCCATCCTTGTAAGAAGAGAGCTCACTACTGAGAAAAACTTCTTTTCCTTCATTTTTATTTCCAAAGGGAATTTGTCTGGAGATGAGTAGAGTCACTTCTTTCCCCTGTTTGCTTGTTGTACTGTGAGTCCTGTTCTCCAAAATGTATTTGCCAGATAAGATACCAGACAGAGATCATTAATAATTTCTTGATTTCTTACCTCTCTAACAGACTAAGATTCTTTCATAGGATTTTCCATCCCATGACGATACCTCCAAAATGCTTCTTTTAACAATTTGTCCTATACACTTTGAACATTGAACATCAAATGGATCCTGTAACAAATATAGCTTCTACCAGAAATCCCTCTTCCTACAGTCATCATTTGGAGTTATCCTGTACAGCAAAAACTCTCAGTGTTTTCAAACTTTTATTGATGACTCCAATAATTAAAAAATCATAAATATACATCAAAAGTATGCCCGACCAGAAAACATCTTCCATTACCTGGCTCTACAGCTGCTGGTTTTCATATTACTCAATGGCTAGGATTTCTCTCTGCCTATCAAGGCCACTGTCTTCATAGCTAGGCTTTTCCCATGGTCTTGGTACCCTTACAAATTTAGCAGGCTGAAATGTATGTTTAGCTCTCTAGCTTAAATAGAGATGTTTTGCAGTATAAACTTATATGACATGGCATCAGTAGTAATATACTAATTTTCATGTTATGTTCCAAAACCAGCAAGAGAGTGCTTTTTAGAACATGTTTTCTACGCATCTATGTAGTTTACTATCTTTTTAATCAAAATAGTGATTAAAACAGAAGGGTGATTGGCCCTTCTGAAGCCAAGTGCAGCACATGGCATGTATTTTTATATCAGCTGGCATTAATCAAACAAAGAATCTCTTTTAAAAAACAAGGTTGATACTGAGACCTGAAAACCTGTTAATGAACAGCTGTCTTACATGGCTATCTCCCATCTCCACTGCTTCCTCATCCAGATCATCTGAAAAGACGTATAATGAGAATTTACTGATACTGTTGGGGTTCTTTGTTTTTAACATAGAAACAAATTGCTTACACAAGATATAATTTTCCCAACATCATGAATCTTATGAAATCCCACACTTCCACACTTTCTAATTCAGCTTCCAAATTTATTTGAATTTCACATTCAAGGTCCATGGGGTCTTCCTATATGTCTGCTAAGAGTATATATTTAAGTATTTCTGCAAATAGGTCTTGTTTGTACTTGATTTTTATCTGATAAATATACCACAGCTTAGCAGCTTCTCCCACATGCTTATTAATTGTGTGCCTTACCTCACATCACTCAACAGCATCAGAGGGAGGAGTCAAAAACCTAGGGAAGGACTGCAGCATCCTGCAAAGTAGGATACTTTGTAAAACACCTTTCATTAACTCTCAGAAAGACTGCACTTGTATCAAATTGCTCTGAAGCAGCAAGAGGGGGCTGCAGCAGACAGCACTATGTGGCTCCTAGAATGGCCCCTTGGAAATCAGAGGTCTATGCACTCCCTTCTGTCTCCTGCTCAGGTATTCAGCGGAAGATAGTTTGGGAAAGACTCTCAGTGGGAGATGGGTTTCTCCCCTAAGGATTCCCCCACATTTACTTTCCCTTTCCAATTCACACATGGACATAATTTTCCCATTTCTCTGGGTTTTGCATCTTTAAAGTTGCTTATTCTGGGGTAAAACTTGGAAACTGCCACGGGACATGTAAACTCAGCAATTTCATCCAAAATTCCCTCTTTCCCCTTTAGTAATTTAGGATTGCTCTTCTCCTTTTCCCCCTTTCCCCATTTTGGATGTCCCCAGTTTCCTATCAAGCTTCCTGACCTTTCTAGCTGCTGTTTTCCCATGTCTAGACAAAGAAGCTGGCATGTCTCCATGCAAAAATCTAATGGTATTTTGTGATCATTATTCTGCTAACACATTACAGCTGCAGTAAATGAAAGAGGTTGAGGGAATGGTTGTGGGTGTAGTCCCACAGAATACAGTGAGTGATAACACTTGTTCAGTTGGTTATCCAGCTCATGCACCAGCAGCATGTAGGTATCTGTGTGCGTAGATACTTCTTTTGGAGGAAGTCTATTCCAATTAATTTCAGACCCAGAAAGGGTGATAGAGACCAATTTTTGTGTATGTAGAGGGGGTCCCAGGTGACATTTGGTACCAGTGAAGGTAGGTGAACTGTGACTACCATTTACTTTGCAGATAAACCTGACAGTGTCCTCTGGGAGTGACTGGGTTGTGTGATGGAGGCTGGCTTCTGGAACAGGTGAAGGGCCCAGAGCACACCCGGAGGGAGAACAGGGAGAATGCAGCAGTGATGAGGTTGCATTAAGAAATCCTCATCACTGGCTTCCTTAAGGGGGCATCCTTAAATAACAGGGACCCTGTCCATGGGGAAGAATGTCTGACCTTTAATCTGTGCTTTTGCTGGTAAAGACAGAAAATGCTGCACAATATAAGGAGGAAGAGAAATGCAAAAACTTTTCACCACCTTTTGGTTTATATTGCACACATTTCTCAGTCATCACACAGGGTAATTAAGGTATTTGTGCACAAGTTATCTGCCAAATGTAATCTGAACTTGGGACATGGATAATAGGACATTGCAGATATTAAAATGTACAAGTAGGCTGGGTGACAATGGAAGTGTGATATAAACCAAACAAGAAATATCTTCTGACACCCTTAAGAATAGCTAATAAATACCATATACTTACAGGGCCAGAGACAAGATTGGAAGGTTTTAAAGAAGCCTGTAATTTTATCCAGTTCTGCTGTGGCTCCTCAGAAGTTCAGAGATGCTGGGATCAGCATCTCTGGGTTGAACTCTGATGAGACAAAAAAAGCCACAGAAAAACCTTGCCCCCTCAGAAAAAGCAAATGAATTAGTGAAAAGACAAGTGATTTTTTTTTTTTTTTTAATGTTAGCTTAATTTCCTGTTTTAAAAGAGGCAGAGACACATGTATTTATGTGAAAACTTGATGATGTCTTTCACAAGTACTGCCTGTGCCTGGAAGACTAACCAGAACAAGTCACTCTGCTGTTGTTCTGCCTATCAGGCACCTGCATCTTTATCTGCTTTGCCTCTCTGTGCCAGAGTATGGCTACTTCTGAGACCCCTCACAGCTCCTCTGAACAATAACAGAAGTGACTGAGGGACAAGTTTTTGAGAGCTGGGGAGCACCCACAGCTTATTCTGGCATCCAGCCATCAAACTTTCCCAAACCCAAACCAGCTACATGTACCTTTGTATGAGCACCTCCTCTTCCCTGTCCTCTGTCCTTTGCTTCTTGTGCTGCCTGAGATTGTGAGTGCTCAGACATCTATGTGTTTAGACAGCTAGCTTAGGCATTTTCTAACATACTTAACATAGTTAACATGTTTGCAGGTTAGTCTGATGTTAGGTGAAGACATAACAATGGTAAGGCATTCAATGTAGAGGGACTTGAGTACAAGATCATAAATAAAAATAGAAACAATGTCCTTATATCCTGGGACAAATACTTTGTGGCCAGGGTCTTATCTTTTTTTCACAATACCATTTCACTTCTTCCTGTGCACACTGCCTCTCATCATGGGTAGGGAAAACACAGCTCCATGTCCTCCCATCTTATCATATAAAGCATAACACAATAAGCAAGATGCCTTCACCCCACCCCAATAAAACTCCTGCACCATCCAGTGTCTGGGACATCAATCAGTGAAGACATCAGTTATGTTTTAGTGAGCAGTGATACAGTAATGACAGATCAGGGTTTTTTTACAATTTAACAGTAAAACAGTGGTGGAGGAAGGTCATACACATTGTGTAGCTGTGGTCTCATCAGACCATGTATGTTTCTCCAGACATTTGCTTCCTCCTGAGGAAGGGTTTAATGATCTGGCTGTTTCCCCCCTGCTGGCACAGGCATGCCCATGGTGAAAGAGTGCTGCTGGGGCCTGACTCAGCTCCCTCTCCCTCTCTGCCTGCTCTCAGGTCAATTGCAAAATCTCAGACTTGCAGTGGTGGTGAAGGCTGCAGTGAGATCAGCTGGGCTTGATGAGGCCCTGCCAGAAACTTCTCTGTGTTGAAGTGGCACACTTGAAAAAAAAGAGTAATTCTTCACCCTTTCCCTAGTCAAAATCTGTTTTGCCTATTGACTGAGAGCGTAACTTCCCAGCGGTAGGGATGGTTTCACAGAGATTACTTTTGAAGAACCAAATACAGCAATGGGTCACTCACAGACAGATATATCCATGACAGCAATCACAATAACTGAATTACTTTTCTGCTAAATGTTCCTTTTATGACATGAGGGATTTTGTTTTAAGATTGGTCCTCTGTTTTGTTTGGAGAGCAGTGTGGTTCCTGCTTGGACTACTACTAGTGAGATTGTATCTAGTAGGCTAATGAGAAAGGGTCAGATTGAACTTAAAGAAAACCTTATTTTCATTTAATGACAAAATCAATAGGAGAGCAAAGTTTGGACCTTTTCAGGACTAAAGCAAAATATCTGATCATTGTAGGCACTACTTACTCACTTTGATGTAGGAAAAATGTTATTACACCTTGAAGCATATGAAAGTGTGTACCAAAAGCATATGCACATATTTCTAGTCAAATTCATAGTTACAGGGAAAGACAGCGGCATCCTGTGTTAACCTGGGCACATTAACAGCCATGACCAATCATGACTATAACATCATTCTTGCTTCTCCATCAGCACTGAAAGCAAAAAAAATTAACTCTATCCTCTTCAAAAAGAACACAAACCTCTGCAGTCTTCAAGCATTCAGACTGGATGAAAGAAAGAAAATACTCAGTTTGGAAATCTGTCATGTTAATGAGAAACTATTACAGCACTTGGTAAGGTGTTACCCCCTGCACCTACCTCCAGAGTCATTGCATTTTGTGACCATTTTGTAATGGACTCAAAGCAGCTGACCATACAAATAAATCTTTCAGTAGTTTCACAGGGTGTGAAGGTCTGCTTCTAAAGAATAATTTCTAAAGAGTAAAATATTTGAATAGATGAAGTAAAGTTATGTAAAGCAGATGTTGTTTTCATCTACTCATTCATGATGAGAACATAATTACATTAAATTTCAAACTCATTCCCCTGCCATTTTATTAGGGAGAGGTTTAAATCTGTCAAAAAATGGTATGAAATTGCAAACCACTAAACCTGCTAAGCTCTGCACAGCGTGTTTAACACTGGAAACCAAGTTACTTCATCAGTCCAATCTTTCTTATTCTGATAGAACTTGCTGCCCACTGTCTATCAATATTTCCAGGGTTGTTGCAGAGCAAAGAGAACCACTGCCAGACCTGACAAACTTAAGGGAAGCCATCTGGAAATATGTTTTTAGAATTCCATCTTCCTACCAGTCTCAGTATGACTGCTTTTCTTTAGCTTGGAGAGGCCAGGATGGCTGGGATGGCTCTCAGGACAGCAGCACTGAGGCTCCAGCATGGCGGTTGTGAGCTAGGAGGAAATGGGGGTACATGGTTGTGGAGCTGCCACAATGAGGCTATGGACAATGATAGGCTTTGCTGAGAAGAAGAATTGCACAGGCATCCAGAGGGGCATCTCTTTGGGAACCAAACACTAAGGATATTTTTTGGGGGTCTCTGTTGGCTTGAATGCCCCCTATTGATCTTTCAAACCTTTGTATAAAATGCAGAGCAATGCAGCCCTTGGGCACTTTAGCATATTTTAAATATTCCTAAGACCTTTTGCAATGGCAGGACATGTTATATAATCCTGAAAGATAACTTTTTCTTGTTGTTTTAAAATATTTTCCTGCAATTAATAATTTAGCTAGTTACTTAACCACAGGTAGACTATAAAATTATTTTAAGCAGAAGTAGCATGCAAAATTATTTTTCCTGTTAAACCAACACTGTCACTTTGAATTGAACCAGCTGGATAACTTACTATTTGGTGCAGATTTACCATGTTTGGTATACAACATGTTTTAACATATATGAGATACAAGGATATGTTGCTCAAATGACTTGAACTGCAGCTTGATAAAGTAGTTTTCTGTCTTTGCAGATTAAAGTAGCCAGTTAGCATGAATAAAACTGGGTTTTGTTTGTTTGTTTGTTTGTTTTCTGGTATGGCACTGAATTTGTTGTGTGTGGCTGCAGACATTAGCCAACTTCAGATAATGAGAGCTATTAATGAAATAAACTCATAGTTGAAGATTGAGTCAAATGACAATTAATTTGGCAAACGCAAATTCTAGCATCTACCACCCTCTGCTGGGTATAGAGAAGTAAAATTCTCAAAACCCTTTGTGAGCAGCTGTGTAATCCATAGCATGGATGGATGCCAAGAATTCCTACTCTTGAGATTTTTAAGCAAAACTGTTTAACATCCGTCTTCTAAATTTGCATGAGTTCTTTTTAGGTGGACAGTAGTGTGATATTTTTTCTTGGGCTAGGAGATACCTAAAGATTTTCAGTATTTGCACAGCCTCTCATGTGAAACATCTTACAGACTTAAAATGCAGGGTTCTGAATCTCTGCCAAAGACTATGGACAACTTCCACTTTTGTATATATCTCTATGACACCTTGAGAGTTACAGAACCATGACAGTCTGTCAGATTTTAGCCACTCAAGAGAATGCTGCATGACCTTGTGTAGTGGATGCCAGGTACCCACCAAAGCCGCTCTCTAATTCCCCTCCAGAAACTGGACAGGGGAGAGAAAATCTAACAAAAAAAGTTAACAAAATTTAACAAAACTTAACAAAACAAAAAACAATGGCTTGAGATAACAACTGGGAGAGATCACTCATTAAATACAGCCATGCACAAAACAGGCTCATCATAGAGATTTCAATTAAATTTATTACTAAAGAAAATTAGAGCAGAATAATGCAAAGTAAAATAAAACCTTAAAAACACCCTTTCCCTACTCTTCCTTCTTCTCCACTCTACCTCCTTCCCCCGCATGGCAGGAAGACAGGGAATGGGCATTTATGGTCAGTTCATCACCTCTGGTTTCATCTACTGCTCAGGAGAGGAGTCCTTCCCCTGCTCCACTGCGTGGTCCCTCCCACAAGAGAGAGGAGAGCAGAGAGTTCTCCAAGAACTTCAGCATGAGTCCATCTCATGAGCAGCAGCTCCCTGTGAACTGCTGCAATGTGAGCCCATTCCACAGGCAATAATCCTCCCCAAACTGCTGCAGCATGGGTCATTCTTCCATGGGGTGCAGTTCTTCAAGGACAGGCTACTCCAGAGTGGGTTTCTCTCTTGATGGGCCTCCCAAGGGGTCACAGCCTCCTCTCAAGCATCTACCTGCTCTGGCATGGGCTCCTCCATGGGCTGAAGGTGGATCTCTTCATCCCCTTGGTCCTCCATGGGCTGCAGGGGCATAGCTGCTTCACCATGGTTATCACCACTGACTGCGGGGAAATCCCAGTTTTGGTGCCTGGAGCATCTCCTTCTCCTTCTCCAACTGGCCTTGGTGTCTGCAGTGTTTTTCCTCTCCCATATTGTCACCCTACTCTTCTCTGGCCATAATTACAACTGTGCCATAACTTTTCTCCTTTCTTCTTAAATTTGTTACTACAGAGGCATTACCACCATTTCCAATTGGTCCAGTGTTGACCAGCAGCATGTCCCTCTTCAGAGCCACCAGGGACTGGCTCTGCCAATCATGAAGGAAGCTTCCAGCTTCTCACAGAAACCTCTAGTCTTAGCTACCAAAAACCAGGCCATGCAACCCCAGTACACCTTGTCATTTGGCAATTATGTGTTAACCTGCATAGTTAATTCTTCAAAATTATGTTTGGTTTCTTTTTTCATTCACTGACATACAGCCAGATTCTTCCTTCCATTGCAGCTCAATATATTTCATTTTAAAAACTTTAATACAGAGACATTGACTTTCTTGTGAATTAAGTTTGGAAATCTGGACTATCTCAAGCTTTGCCTTTTCAGCATGTGCCTTAGAAATGTAATAATTTAAGTATATAATTGCTTACCTTTCCAGTGCTTTGATGTTCTTGGTCCAATTATACCTGGTACTACGAGCAGTCTGTCTAGGCAAATATAAAGGACATAAGTGACTGGGGGTTTATGTGGTTCATACCAAAGACTATGATCTGATAGCAATAAAAGAAACCCCAGCCCGTGAAAGCAGGCTGAGGACACAGAGGACTTTGCATCTGTTGACTGTCTTCAGCAGATGTGGATACCACTGGCTCTTGGAGACTCAAGTTTTGATGGCTACACAGTACTTTTTTGTTATCTGCGCTGCATTTAGTGCCTGTGGCTGGATAGAAAGCCTGCATACACACAGAGTTATACTTTTACTATGGTCTCACTATTTTCTTTCACTAAAGTTTCCTTTAACTGCTATTAAAACCATCTGAATATGCAGCACAACCCTCTTATGGATAATTTCAGCTTTTGCAAATTAACGTTAATTAAGAGGTCTTCCTGTTGGTTACAGGAGAAACCATTTGGAAATTGCTGCAATTTTCCCTATATGATGCTTCTGTGCTGATTAAACAGGCCAGAGTGAAAAGAGGGAAAGATATAGTTGAAATGCTGGCAGAGACAT